>NW_015164738.1:45021-61222 GCF_001447785.1 Gekko japonicus
ATACTTCCCCTCCCACAGAATGCCATTTGTGATAGGGAAAGCGAAGGCTTAGAAGGGACATGATTGCAATCTTCAAGTATTTGAAGAGCTGTGCGGCGTTCTCTTATTAGGGAGGACTGGTTTTCCCTTTAAATGTGCTCTTTGCTTTTGTAAAGTTTCTGTTCCCACCAGGAATTTAAGGATTTCCAAACCTTCTCTCTGTTTATTTTGCTGGTAAGGTGACCTAGAGTCGGGGCTTTTCAGGGATCTATGTGGTCCTGAGGAAAGATAGAAATAAATTTCGGGGATAAACGTGAACAAAAAAAATGATTTATTGAAGTAAGAACAAAATATGAGGTTGGTTATTCTGTAACTATCTTGGATAAAGGGACTTGAAAATGTGTCTATCAAATGTATCACACACACTGTCTTTTTTCCTTTACTTTTTGTTTGTTTTGACTTTCAGTTCCAACTTTAACAGGAGTCAACTCTTTCCTATAGTCAGCCACACAGGCTAAGGACATATATACTGCACTCTTTAAGAACTCACTCAGAACGAAGTGAACCCTCACTGACTTAACTCTCTAACTGAACAACTCCAACGGATTTCTGTCTCTCATAACTGACACGCCCACACAGATTCACTTCAAAAACCCCTCCCACACTCTGTCATCCACCAATCACAGCACATTTGTCTCTCTCAATCACTCTAGTCTACTAACCATGCACTCCAACCAAGCATTTAAAGGCACACACACCCTCATAAAACAAGGAATCATTACAGGCTGTCACGTAGAAGATGGAGCGGATCTATTCTCTCTTGCTCCGGGTTGCAAGACTAGATCGAGTGGGTGGAAATGACAAGGGAGTCAACACCGGCTAAATATCAGGAGAGACTTCCTAACTGTAGGAGTGGTTGAGCAGTGGAACAGACTGCCTCGGGAGGTGGTGGATGCTCCTTCACTGGACGTTTTTGAGTGGAGGCTGGATGACCGTCTTTTGGGTATGTTGTAGGGCTATCTTTCGGCTGTGCTCCTGCAGAGTGCAGGGGGGTGGACTAGATGACCTGCAAGGTCCCTTCCGACTCTAACATTCTATGATTCTAAGTGTTGAATGTTGTTGAATTGAGATTCCAGGGAGAGGCCTTCCTGACTGTACCATCCACCAAAGTTAGTTTGATGGGTACATGGGAAAGAAAGGGCCTTCTCGGTCGCAGCCCCACAATTATGAAACAACCACCTCCCCAGGGAGGCGCGCCTGGTCCTCTCCCTTTCGATCTTTAGGAGGCAGTTGAAGACAGTTTTATTGAGGGCCGCATCTGATTGATTTGCTAGCCATCCTAAATGGTGGTTTTAATTTTAAGAACATAAGAACATAAGAGATGCCAATGTTGGATCAGGGAGATATTGCAGGGACCATCTTTGGTGGTCCGGTACAAGGCTACTTGTAGTATATTCAACTGTATGAAAACTCACACATTCATACACCATGTTAAGCTTCGTTCTGGGCAAGGATCCTAATCACTCCAATCCCATTGGTAGCCCAGGAAGAACCATCCAATCACCTACCATCCAGTTCCATGAGAGGGAACTCTTGTGATTGGTCTTTATTGTCACAATCTGATTGGTTGTTACTATATAAGAGGGCGTGGCTATATTAGCCGGGAGAGTTTAAAAGAAGAACAGCTTCAATGCTAAAGCTGTTCTCAGGGCCGGCTCACCCACTAGGTGAACTAGGCGTTTGCCTAGAGCGCCGGGCCCTGGATGGGGCACCAAGCTGTGCCTCCCCCCCTTTGGTGGTGGTGGGGGGGAAGAGGCGGTGGTGGCGGCAGCAAAAGGGTGGCTGGCTCCAGAGGTCTCCAGGCCCCACCGGGAGGTTGACATCTGCGCCACAAGGCAGCCTCGCCTAGGGCGCAGAAACACCTCAAGCCGGCCCTGGCTGTTCTGGCTATTCGAATTGATCTGTTGGAGTTGTGTTACGCATTGCTGAATAAAGCTGATCTTTTGCTGAATCACTCTCTGACTCCTTTGTTAAGTAGCCGACTTAACAGATACAACACTCGGACAAAATGATGCTGCACACATAAAACACAGTAGATATTCTGTCAAACGTTTCCAAACATGTATATACAATGATCAGTTACAGGCCCCGATCAGATGCAGATGTTGCCGCGGGAGTGGCACGAATGCTGGGCGGATTATAAGGGCGCGATCACACAGCAACATCTGGCCAGCGTAGCGCACCTGTTGTAGCTGGCTGAAGATGTGGAGTAAAAAGGTACCTCGTAAAGTCCGCCAGCAAACGGCTTGCGGCGGGCCGCTGATGGACTCTCTTCATGTGATTGCTCCAGCGCGCTCCTTCTGCATCGTTGGAGCGTGCCGGGAATGTGTGCCGAGGAAGGAAACTGCCATCGCGTCTGATTGTGTTTGCAGCGGGACACACTGTGCCGGTGCAAAACCCCCCCCCCCCCCTGTTCCCGTCTCGTTTCCCGGCACGTGTGACCGGGACCACAATGAAGTGTCTACGGTGAGTTAATAAGCTTAAAATGATGTATAGCGGTATAGGGGACAATAAGTTTGTGATCTGCAATGTTTTTTTTATTAAGAGGAGATGCATAAATCTTGTGGGATTTTACTCTAGATCAGTTTAGAGAAAAAAAGGATATAATTTAAAAAAAGAGAGAAGAGAAAAAGATAGAGAAGCTAGAAGAAAAGTAGTTGGCGTCAGAACCGGTTTGGAGGATCAAGATCCTGTTCAGGAACATGTGTAATGAATGGGAGCCATTTTTCAGTGAAATTGGTTTGCCTAGGGCAGATGTCCGTTTGTAGTAGGCGATCAGTGATTTTCTCCATTTGTAAATGTATTTGTATCTATGTCGTAAGCCACCCTAAGCTCCATAAGGAAGAGAGGCGGCTGATGAATGCTTTAAATACATAAATATTTTTTTTTTAAAAAAAAATATTCACATTATTTGCAGTCTTGCTGAGGCTCAAGGCGGATTACTCAGTGTCATTCAATGCAACCACAGGGTGGGATATCCGATAAGCAAGGTAATAGGATTAGGAAATCTGAAACCGAGCAGAAATCTGAGAGAAAGCGGGGGGGAAAGCATGGACTTGATGTATTAAACAACACAGACATTACATAGGAAGCTAGTATGTATAGCAACAGATAGTACATAAGAGAAGCCATGTTGGATTAGGCCAGGGGTGTCGAACTCATTTGTTACGAGGGCCAGTTCTGACATAAATGAGACCTTGTTAGGCTGGGCCATGTGTGTCATAAAATGTAATGCCAGGTAGTGGAGCTATAAACTTTATAAAGGACACAAACACAAAGGTTTGTTTTAACTCAAACTAAAAACTTTCCCTGGTGTCTTTTTACTGTGCTTCTGCGGCAGAGTAAAACGGGTTGTCGACAGGTACGGAGAACTTCCCAGATATTCGTGTCTGAATGCACCCTTATGTATTGTATTCAAATAAGTTACAATCTTCCATGGAGTATATAGCATAGACCTCCAAAGAAAGTTTATCATAGAATCAGAATGTTAGATATGGAAGGGACCTTGCAGGTCATCTAGTCCAACCCCCTGCACTCTGCAGGAGCAGAGCCGAAAGACAGCCCTACAACAAATAGCCTACTGCCTCCCGAGGCAGTCTGTTCCACTGCTCAACCACTCTTACAGTTAGGAAGTTTCTCCTGATATTTAGCCGGTAACGACTCCATTGTAATTTCCACCCATTAGATTGAATCTTGCAATCCGGAGCAAGAGAGATCTGCTCCATCTTCTACATGACAGCCCTTCAAATACTTGAAGACTGCAATCATGTCCCCTCTAAGCCTTCTCTTTCCCAGGCTAAACAGACCCAACTCTTTCAGCCTTTCCTCATAAGACTTGGAGTCCAACTAGAAAACTAGTAGAGGGCCAAACGTTAAAAACTTCAATAGGTATAGACAAAAGTACACATGTTTATTTCAAAAAGATATAAAACCCTTGTAGGACCCCAAATAACATCTCATGAAATAATCAAAGTGACAAATGCACAATAAGAACCATATATGACCTGACACATTTTGGCCCACAAGAGCCTACTTTAGAGGTCAAATAGAACAGAGTATAACATGCAACAAAGCCCCCGTTACACTTGGAAGGCAATAAACAATCGATGTAGGACCAAACATGGAATGTTCCAATCTGGAATTGAATGACACCCACCAAAAAATTGTTTGTGGGGCCACAAATGTATCTGGCCTTGTGTCAGAATCAATTGCATATACTGGAGATAGTGATATCGCCAATACGTACCTTCCAGAGGGGTATGGAGAGAAATATGGAATTCATATGAATATAAATCATCAGTAGTTTCAATTAGAATACAAAACTTTAAAGTATTGACATTCTGGTACCTAGCCCCAGTACAAATGGCACATATTAAAAATGTAAACCCTACATGCTGGAGGAACTGCGACAATAAGGGAACATATTTACACTGTTGGATGTTTTGTTCTAAATTAAAATGGTTTTGGGGAAAAGTGTTAGAAAATATTGAATGTGTCACAAATGTAAAATTACCCTTTGAACCTGAAATAATTTTACTGAATGCTAGGAAAAAATTAAAAATATCTCAAACGAACAATATTAGAATAGCAATATTACTACATGCGGCGAAGTTAGTTATAGCAAAGCAGTGGAAAGCAGATCATATTTCCTCTTTATCTTCTTGGTTTGAAAATATATGGCAATTATACTTAATGGATAAAATAAAATGGTCTATTACGAATGTATCACATGAAAAATATAAAATAGAATATTTTGTATGGCTACTGATACTGGAATTCTTACAGTTTCAAAACGAAATATCAGAAGACAGCTGGAACATGACTGATTTTTTCTTTTAAGATTTGATTGCTTATGTATATGATATACTTAACTTTTGACCTGATGAACATTAGATATGACATTCAGAGTTTATTTATTTATTTATTTTAGGTATTTTTATCCCGCCCTCCCCGCAAGCGGGCTCATTGTTTGTTATGTTTTAAAAGTTAATAGAATATATATTCTTTTAAAAAAATACGTACCTTCCAGTTTCGGTCCTAAGGGTACAAGTCAAATCTCCCTATCAGGTTTTTGCTTGGTTTGTGTTATGTATTGGGACTGAATCATTCCAGGTATGCAACACCAGAGAGTGGCTGAACTTGGAGCACAAGAACAATAGCCTGCCAGGACTCTGGAAGCAACCAATCAAGTAGTAATGTTATGTAAATAGCCTATCAATGGGAGTGGGGTGTGTTTGGGTGTGGCAATTGCATGCTATTTAACAGAGCTGAGGCTCTGGGATCTTGTGTTGCTCCTGCTGAAATGACAAAGTTGAGCTGATCACTAGACTGGATCCTGCTCATCCATGGAACCCACTATTTAACAGTTTGTTTCTTTTTTCTTCTCCTCCCTTTGTAGGTATATAGCACAGAACAATAAGAAACTAGTCAATTGGTTCAGATAAGGTTTTCCACCATGTCAACAGGTGGCTAAATAAAATCTAATCTATAGCCCAAAACTTGATTCTCTTGAATGTTGTCTCCACGTAGAAACAGACAAGAAATTCACAAGAAATTGAGGGCAGGGATTCAACCAGGAGTTGGCAAAACTTGGTGCTTGGGGGGGGGGGGCAAAGGTGGGAGGGCTTCTAGTGTCCTGGCCCTACTGGTGGACCTCCTGATGGCACCTGGTATATTTTGGGCACTGTGTGACAGAGTGTTGGACTGGATGGGCCATTGGCCTGATCCAGCATTGGCTTCTCTTATGTTCTTACCTGCCTATCCATTTTTTATCATAGAATTACAGAATGTTAGAGCTGGAAGGGACCTTGCAGGTCATCTACTCCAACCCCCTGCACTCTGCAGGAGCATAGCCGAAAGATAGCCCTACAACATACCCGGAAGATGGTCGTCCAGCCTCCGCTTGAAAATGTCCGGCGAAGGAGTATTCCCCCACCTCACGAGGCAGTCTGTTCCACTGCTCAACCACTCTTACAGTTAGGAAGTTTCTCCTGATATTGAGCCGGAGAAACTTCCTTACTGTATTAAAGCATCTTTCTGAGCCAATCTGTTCTGGCATTGCCCTATCACCTGTGTGTACAAAGGGCCCTCCCGAATACTTCTGTCTTGCATCCTTTTGCTTGGAATAAGACGTAGCTTCTCACAGCAAGAATGCAGTGAGACAGGGATTGATTGGGAAGGATGTCATTCAGCGTTGCCACGGGCACACGCCAGCTGATTCGGCACGTCGGCTGAGTCCTCCTGGCACCCTGCCCGATCAACTCGTCTGCCTGGAAGCGGGGGAAGCGAGCCAGATTCCAGAACTGGGCTGGAAGACGAAGGGAAGCTGCTTGCTTCGGGCTGGCAGAAGAACATGAGCATGTTAAAATGTCTCCTCGCTGGATGAGACCAAAGGTCTCTCTCTCACCGCCAGATGTCCTTGGAAGGGTGACACCTGGGGGCCTTTTTGTAGGGATGCCAGCCTCCAGGTGGGGGATGTATAATCTAGAAAGATCCACGGGAACAAGGCATAATTCCTAAATACGAGAACAGTGAAATAACAACTATGGAAAGTTCAAGACTTCAGCATTTTCTTATTATAGTAAGGTTTCCCTTGCTCGAAAGCCAGTCGAATCCAACTCTAGGGATGCAGTGTTCATCTCCGTTTCCAAGCCAAAGAGCCAGCGCTGTCCGGAGACTTCTCCATGGTCATGTGGCTGGCATGACTAGACGCCAACACACACAGAATGCTGGTTACGTCCCACCTAAGTGGTGCCTTTTTATCTACTTGCAATTTCTTGCTTTCCAACTGCTAGGTTGGCAGGAGCTGGGGCCAGAGACAGGAGCTCACTCCGTCATGCAGCACTCGGGTCTTGAACTGCTGAACTACCGATCTTCCACAGCCTGCAGTTCAGCGTCTTAACCACTTGGGCTACCGCAGCTCCGAGCTGATAATTATACATGTCCAATTGATGGGTGAGAATTTTTGACCAATAGACCATATGCGTTTCGGCCCCTTCGGGCCTTCCTCAGTGGTCAATAATCCTATTGTACAATAACCCACATCCAGAAATAAATGCGTAATTTTTTTTCCTATAGAGCCAGGCGTAGCTTTCTCATATGCTTTGCAGTGGCTAAAAGTTTGTACAATGGGCCACGGATAGTAAGTGCACAAATTCTCCAAATTATTCTGGTAACAAATATCCCGTGTGTCCGGACGTGTGTCACTTCCATCAAAGGTAGTAGCAGGGGTCATTTCCTGCAGGAGCGCACAGGAGCGGAGCTCTGGCAGTAAAGAGCCCAGGGGTGGGCACATGCAACAAGCCCCACCCCCCTGCTCCCAGCCGCCCTCAGTCAGAGCAAAAAGCAGCCAGGTAAGCTGCAGAGCCCCCCCCCCCCATCCAAAACAGTAGTGGCACCTTTAAGACCGAGTTTTATTCAGGTACAAGCTCTCCCTCCTCTGCGAGGACAGATCTGCACGTTCCCCCCCTGCCCCCAATAGCTAGCAATCCAAAACAGTCCAGTGGAGCCTGAGCTGTGGGTGTTGCCTTCTGACACATTTCCAGTGATGTCAGGGGGTGTGACATATGCAAATAAGTTATGCTAATGAGTTATGCTAATGAGCTCCTACACCTCTTTGTCTACGAAATGACCCCTGGGTAGTAGTGTGTGTGTGTGACTTCCATCAAAGGTAAAACTTGAGGACAGGGACCATAGAATCCCCCCTCCAAAACATCCATTTTCTCCATGGTAACTGATCTCTGGATTCTGGAAAGGAGCTGTAATTCCAGGGGATCCCCAGGTCCCACCTGGAGGCTATGATCAAAAAATACAAGAACCGTGAAATAATAACTACGGAAAGTTCAATACATCAATATTTTCTTACTATAGTTCCTATGTCTCTACAGCAGTGCACGTCTTAATCACAATAAACAATTCATTATCACTACCTACAGTCCATTCTAATGATGAATGAAAGTGCCTGTTAAGTGTTCTTTCCGAGATTAAAGTGCTTGTGCTATATTAAACGGTCCTATGTCCTTTGTTCATTCAAATCCAGTAAGGACGTTTATAGAGACGCTGAACTGCAGGCTGTGGAAGGTCAGTAGGTCAGCAGTTCGAGACCGGAGTTGCTGCATGACGGAGTGAGCTCCCGTCTCTAGTTCCAGCTCCTGCCAACCTAGCAGTTCGAAAGCAAGAAATTGCAAGTAGATAAATAGGGACCACTTCAGTGGGAAGGTAACAGCGTTCTGTGCGCCTTGGTGTTTAGTCATGCCGGCCACATGACCACAGAAACGTCTTCGGACAGCGCTGGCTCTTCGGCTTTGAAACGGAGATGAGCACCACAACCCTAGAGTCGGATTCGACTGGCTTTCGAGCAAGGGAACCTTTACCTTTTTACTATAATAAAAGGCCACGATGGCTCAGTGGTTAAGACGCTGAACTGAAGACCGGAAGGTCGGTAGTTCGATAGTTCGAGACCCGAGTGCCGCATGACGGAGTGAGCTCCCATCTCTGGCCCCAGCTCCCATCTTCCTAGCAGTTTGAGAGCAAGAAAGTGCAAGTAGGTAATAAGGCACCGCTTTGGTGGGAAGTCTGCGAGGACATATCTGCACGCGCCCCCCCCCCCATAGCTAGCAATCCAAAACGGTCCAGTAGAGCCTGAGCGGTGGGTGTTGCCTTCTGGCACACTTCCAGTGATGTCAGGGGGTGTGGCATATGCAAATAAGTTATGCTAATGAGTTATGCTAATGAGCTCCTGCACCTCTTTTTCTGTGAAATGACCCCTGGTGGGAAGTCAGGGGGCCTTAGCAGAAAGTGGGGGGGGGGGGAAGAGGCCTCATGTAGCCACGGGCCTGCTCAGCAGGGTATGATACCATAGAGTCCACTCTACAAATTTGCCATTTTCTCCAGAGGAACTGAACTTAAGAACATAAGAGACGCCAATGTTGGATCAGGCCAAAGGCCCATCTAGTCCAACACACTGTGTCACACAGTGGCCAAAAATACCAGGGGCCATCAGAAGGTCCTGCAGTGGGGCCAGAACTCCACTGTTGCCCCCCCCCAAGCACCAAGAAGACAGCATCACTTGCCCCAGAGCCCCTATCTATACCTTGTGGCTAATAGCCACTGATGGACCTCTGCTCCATATGCCTATCTAATTCCAACTTTGTTGTCCAGAGATCAATTGTAATAGCCGGAGGTCTCCAGGTGCCCCCAGAAGTTTGGCAGCCATCATTACAAAGACCCTTCTGTAGTCTCCAGGCGACAGTGGCTGCTTTAGTAGATGAGCTCTATGCCATTCAACCCCAGATTCCGACCTTGCCGGTTTCCCGGCTCCATGGAGTCCACCCTCCAAAGGAGCCATTTTCTCCAAGGTGATTAATCATTGGAGATCAGTTGCAAATCCTGGAGGTCTCCAGGCCCCACCTGGAGGATGGCAAGTATATGTTTCCACCCCCAGAGCGCTACACATTTCCCAACCCTAGCATCCCAAACTCTCGTTTGGGAAAGAACTGGAGAATTTGGGGGTGGAGTAGGGTTGCTAATGCCCAGGTGGTAGAAGCCAAAAATGAGAGACCACGGGAGGGAGTGGAATTCCAAAAACATCTATGACAATTCACATTGTGAAGACCTTGGGTTCTGTTAGTAGGGAGTCAAAAAGGGAATGTTTCCTTCAAGATTCTGTTTCAAGCAAACTAGACACTCCTTCTCAAAGCCGAAAACATCAAAGGTTTGTTGAAAAGTGGTACCCAATTTTAGATTATCAATCTCAACAACAATTTATCTCCTCTGAATGGTCCCAATTCTATAAGTGGATTTAACAAGGGTTTTTTTTTTCCTATTGAACCAAAGGCTCATGAATACATATCTTCTGTACACAAATATGGTAACATTATCCTTAATTCCTGTAGTGTGTTTTTCAAATGTATGTTGCACCGTTATTGTTATTATTTATTTTCCTTGTTTAGCTACTTCACTGTATATATGTTTTATTATATTATTATTATTATTTTATTTTTATTATTTTATTTTATTTTATATATATTAGATACCGGACAACAAGTTTTGAGGTTTGTTACAACGAAAGTTGTCCAAAGCTCTAAAAAGAAGCAGTTCTGAACATAATTACTTGAAAATATGCAAAATTTACATATGTTAAGATGTGTGTATCTAAGCATAATTTTACACTGTTCTCAATTTTGCTGTTAACCTTTTGTCTAAAACAATAAAAATCTTTAAATAAAAAAAAAAGAGTTGATAAGTCGTAATTGATAATAATTGGGATTGCTACATGCTCAGATAGAGCAAATATTGTGAGCGATAATAGAATTACTACAGTAAGGGTGCGGTCAGACGGTGTGCCGGGAGCAGTGTAAACTGCTCCGGTTCCAACTGGACTAATTTGATCCGGGACAAGTGCGGTCACACATATCTCTCTCACCGCGCAGCACATCGCTCCCGGGCGTCCACACTAGGCACACAGCAGTGCGTGTCGGCGGGTTTTTAAAATTTCTTTTACAATTTGCGCATGCACATAGGCAATCTTTCATATATTTGAGATCCTCGCGCATGTGCAAAACACCATATCCCGAAAAGCATGCCCTGAAGCAAAGACTTCCCTTTAAACTTTAACACTGAAACTAGCCTCCGTGAGGTCCCGGACTCCTTTAAAGCCTTAAACTAGGCACAGTTTAAACTTTGTTTTTGTTAACGCCAGGGCAAAGCTTCACCCAAGCGCACATCACTGATGCTAAAAAAAAAAGGAGGACGAAAAGCGGAAGCCTCGGGCTTACGAGCGGAAGTGGCTCTACACCGGTGGAGGAGCGATCACACATCAGGAAAATGCGGCTACAACCGGAACACCAGGAAAACACCACTTGGGGACCTGGTAGCAAAATACTCCAGTTCAAAAGGGGGTTTGCAACGGTTGCCAACGGCTAGGGATGGGAGGCAGATGTTGTGAATGTGATCGCGCGTAAGTAGTCCGTTTCTAACTGGCATGTAAAGGTAAAGGTTCCCTTGCTCGAAAGCCAGTCGAATCCGACTATACGGTTGCGGTGCTCATCTCTGTTTCAAAGCCGAAGAGCCAGCGCTGTCCAAAAACGTTTCCGTGGTCATGTGGCCGGCATGACCAGGGCTATTTTTGGGCAGGAACGCACGGGAACGGAGTTCCGGCTGGCTCCTGAGTTGGCCACACCCAGCAGGAACTCATTAGCATAATAGGCCACACCCAACAGCAGAAACTCATTAGGATTGGCTACATTAGCGGTGTGTGTTCTAACATGCAAAGAAGTTCCTGCTACAAAAAACCCCCAGGGTTTTGACAACAAACAGAGTAAACAGAATAAGAAGCAAAAGGTGAGTGTGGTAACATAGGGGTGTGGTCCAATATGCTAATGAGCTGTGGTGTCAAGGGTGTGGCTTAATATGCTAATTAGTTTCTGATGTTGGGTGTGGCCTATTATGCTAATGAGTTCCTGCTTGGCTTTTTCTACAAAAAAAAGCCCTGGGCATGACTAAACACCAAGGCCCGAGGAACGCTGTTACCTTCCCACTGAAGTGGTACCTATTTATCTACTTGCAATGTCTTGCTTTCGAACTGCTAGGTTGGCAGGAGCTGGAACTAGAGACGGGAGCTCACTCCGTCTTGTGGCACCCAGGTCTCAAACTGCTGACCTACTGACCTTCCACAGCCTGCAGTTCAGCGTCTTAACCACTTGAGCATGTATACCGGCGTAAATGGCCCATCTGAATGTTTTTCCAATGCCCAGGTGGTGGCTGGTGATCTCCCGGAATTACAGCTGGTCTCCAGGTTACAGAGATCAGTTCCCCTGGAGAAAATGGCTGCTTGGAAGGTGGACTCTATGGTCTTATATTCCACCGAAGTCCCTCCCATCCAGAACCCCACCCTCCTCAGGCTCCACCCCCCAAACCTCCAGGTATTTCCCAACCAAGAGCTGGCAACGCTAAGGTGAAGACTGGGGAGGGAGTGCTTTGGGGAAGGGCGTGAGCTCAGTGGGGTATAATGCCATAGAGTGCACCTTCCAGTTTGGTGTGGTGGGTAAGTGCGCGGACTCTAATCTGGGAGAACCAGGTCTGATTCCCCACTCCTCCACTCGTAGCTTCTGGATGACCTTGGGTCAGTCACAAGTTCTCTCCGAGTCGGTTTGGTGTCGTGGTTAAGTGCCCGGACTCTAATCTGGGAGAACCGGGTTTGATTCCCCACTCCTCCACTCGCAGCTGCTGGATGACCTTGGGCAAGCCATAGTTTTGGCAGAGCTGTCCTTGAAAGGGCAGTCCTCGAAAGAGCTCTCTCAGCCCCGGCTAACCCACAGGGTGTCTGTTGTGGGGAGGGGAAGGGAAAGGAGTTTGTTAGCTGCTCTGAGACTCCGAGTGAAGGGCGGGGTATAAATCCAATCATCATCATCTCCTCCTCCTCCTCCTCCTCTTCTCCTTCTCCTTCTCCTTCTCCTTCTCCTTCTCCTTCTCCTCCTCCTCCTCCTCCTCCTACTTCTTCCAAAGCAGGTCTTTTCTCTAGCAGAAGCGATCCCTGTAGTCCGGAGTTCTAAGTCCTAGAAATTTCCAGGCCCCACCTTAAGGTTGGCAAACCCCATCAGAACTCTACAAACAAAAGGACAGTTGATGTTGATGTTCTTTCAAGGACTAGCACCGCCAGAGTGGGTGCCCGCCGCCTCCTCCCTACTCAGTTTATATATTTCTAAATAAACAAGCATTGCAAAAAAAGAAAAGAAGAAGCCCTGCCTTTCGAGAGCTCTCTCCACACAAAGGAAGCGACCCCCTCGATGCTGCCTCTCCGGATCCTTCCAGGAAGCCGGGGGAGCTGTGATTTGCAGTCTCTGTTCTATGTGATTTGCAGTTTTTTATTCCCTGTGGTTTGTAGTTTCTATTCTAGCCTAGCAAAACACAGACCTCCCGGAGAATCTGAAGAACCAATCCCAGCGTGAGAAGCCCACATGGACCGGAGGCTGCAAGCAGGGCCGGCTCACCCACTAGGCGAACTAGGCATTCGCCTAGAGCGCCGGGCCCTGGATGGGGCGCCAAGCTATGCCTCCCCCCCTCCTGCCCCCCTTGGGGGGGGGGGGGGGGGGGGGGGGAGGTGGTGGTGGCAGGAGCAAAAGGGTGGCTAGCTCCAGAGGGCTCCAGGTCTCCAGGCCCCACCCGGAGGTTGGCATCTGCGCCATAAGGCAGCCTCGCTTAGGGCGCAGAAACACCTCAAGCCGGCCCTGGCTGCAAGGAGGCATCGGAGATCTCGCCAGACGTGTTTGACCTTGTGCATTGCGGGGGGGGGGGGCTTAAGAAGGCTGGGTGCAAAAGCAGAAGACGCAGGGGTCATTTTGTAGAAAAAGAGGTGTAGGAGCTCATTAGCGTAACTTATTTGCATATGCCACACCCCCTGACATCACCGGAAGTGTGTCAGACGGCAACACCCACCGCTCAGGCTCCACTGGGCTGTTTTGGATTGCTATTTATTGGGGGGGGGAAGAGATGTGCAGATCTGTCCTCGCAGAGGAGGGAGAGCTTGTACCTGAATAAAACTTGGTCTTAAAGGTGCCACTGGACTGTTCTGGATTGCTAGCTATGGGGGGGGGGAATGTGCAGATCTGTCCTTGCAGAGGAGGGAGAGCTTGTACCTGAATAAAACTTGGTCTTAAAGGTGCCACTGGACTGTTTTGGACCGGAGGGAGCTCTGCAATTTACCTGGCTGCTTCTTGCTCTAGCTGAGGGCTGCTGGGAGCAGGGGGCGGGGCTTGTTGCATGTGCCCGCCCCCTGGGCTCTTTACTGCCGGAGGTCCGCTCCTGTGCGCTCCTGCAGGAAATGACCTCTGAGAAGACGGGATTCGGGGCTAGGGTTGCCACCAGGGTTCCCTTTAAGCTGAGTGAATGTGAGCTAGCTCAGTTTTTTAGCCCCCCGGCTCACACATTTTTGTCTTCGCTTAGGAAGGACGGCTCCAGAGTACACTAATTTATGCGGCAGCCCAATCGCTCGCTCACAACTTTAACACCGGCAGCTCACAAAGTAGAGCTTTTGCTCACAAGAGGCCGCAGCTTACAGGGTGCATTGGTTGCCACCCTCCAGGTGATACCTGGAGATATCCCACTGTTGCAGTTGATCTCTAGGCGACCAAGATCAGTCCCTGGGCCAGAGTTCCCTCTAAGCTGAGTGAGTGTGAGCTAGCTCACGGTTTTTTTAGCCTCCGGCTCACACATTTTTGTCTTGGCTCGGGAAGGAGGGCTCCAAAGCAAACTGATTTAGGCAGTAGCCAAATGGCTCGCTCACAACTTTAACGCCGGCAGCTCACCAAGTCGAATTTTTGCTCACAAGGCTCTACGGCTTAGAGGGAGCATTGATTCCCCCCCTGGAGAAAAATGTCTGCTTTGGAGGGGGGACTCTATGGAGCGGGCAACCCAGCTGGTGAGGGCAGAGCGTGGAGAGAGGAGGGGCCCCAGAAAGGTCTAATGTCTGCCATCCAAAGCAGCCATTTCATCCATGCGGACTGATCTCGGTTGCCTGGAGACAACAGAAGGGCCATTAGAACTAGGGTTGTAACTAGGTTTGCCAACGTCCTGCTGGCACCCTGAGGCCTCCTGAGAGCCAGTCTGGTGTAGTGGTTACGTGCGCTGACTCTAATCTAGGAGAACTGGGTTTGATTCCCCTCTCCTCCACTTGCACCTGGCTGGATGACCTTGGGTAAGCCGTAGTTCTGTCAGAGCTGTCCTTGAAAAAGAGCAGTTTCTGTCAAGAGCTCTCTCAGCCCCACCTGCCTCACAGGGTGCCTGTTGGGGAGGGGAAGGGAAAGGAGTGTGAGCCGCTCTGAGACACCTTTGGGTAGTAAAGGGCGGGGTATAAATCCAATCTCTTCTTCTCTTCTTCCTGCTATTGCAGTTGACCTCCAGACGACAAAAATTGGTCCCCCTGGAGAAAATGGCTGCTTTGGAGGGTGGACTCTATGGCATACTATCTCCCCTCTCCAACCCACCCCCCTTCCACCCCCACCCCCCAAATCTCCAGGTATCTCCCAACCCAGCAGCCACCAGTCCTCAGTGTGGAATTAAGGTAGAGTTTCCAGGTCCCTGCTGGGGGTGGGAGATGCCTTCTGCCATAGAGGGTTTGCCCAAATGCCAGACTGTCCCTCCCCCTCCCCAAACCCCGCCCCCCTGAGGCTCCACCCCCTAAATCTCCAGGTATTTCCCAAACAAGAGCTGGCGACCCTATTCGGGGCTCATAGCTTTGCAGACTGAACCCTGGCCAGCTGCCCATCTCAGAAACACGGGGGAAAGCTGATGATTGTTCCTAGAGATAGGGTGGACACCCCTAGGTTGGTAGATTCCTGGAGATTTGGGAGTGGATCCCGGTTAGAGCAGAGTTTGGGGAGGGGTGGGACCTTGGTGGGGTATGATGACATACAGCACGCCCTCCAAAGCAGCCATTTTCTCCACTGTTGTCTGGAGATCTGATGTCATGGCTGGAGATCTTCAAGTCCTGCCTGGAGGTTGCCCATTCTACGTACAGAAGAACATCCCTGCTGGGTCAGACTAAAGGCCCATCTAGTCCTTTCCCTCCTTCCCTTCCTGGTAGTGGTCTCCCAGATGGGGCTGAGAGCGCTCTGACTGAGAACTGCTCTTGAGCGAACAGCTCTGAGAGAACTGTGGCTTGCCCAAGGTCACCCAGCAGCTGCGTGTGGAGGAGTGGGGAAATCAAACCCGGTTCTCCCAGATTAGAGTCCACGCTCTTAACCAGTTTGGTGTAGTGCCAGTTTGGTGTAGTGGTGAAGTGCGCGGACTCTAATCTGGGAGAACCGGGTTTGATTCCCCCACTCCTCCACTTGCACCTGGCTGGAGGACCTTGGGCAAGCCGTAGTTCTGATAAGAGCTGTTCTTAAAAAAAAGCCATTTCTGTCAGAGCTCTCTCAGCCCCGCCTACCTCACAGGGTGTCTGTTGTGGGGAGGGGAAGGGGAAGGAGTTTGTAAGCCACTCTGAGACTCCTTTCGGTAGTAAAGGGCGGGGTATAAATCCAACTCTTCTTCTTCTTCTACCTCACAGGGTGTCTGTTGTGGGGAGGGGGAAGGGAGAGGAGTTTGTAAGCCACTCTGAGACACCTTTGGGTAGTGAAGGGCGGGATATAAATCCAGTCTCCTCCTCCTCCTCCTCCTCCTCCTC
>NW_015164738.1:61293-66800 GCF_001447785.1 Gekko japonicus
CTTGAAAAAGAGCAGTTTCTCTCAAGAGCTCTCTCAGCCCCGCCTACCTCACAGGGTGTCTGTTGTGGGGAGGGGAAGGGAAAGGAGTTTGTAAGCCGCTCTGAGACACCTTTGGGTAGTGAAGGGCGGGGTGTAAATCCAATCTCTTCTTCACTACACAAAACTGGAAGGTGGACTCTATGGCATTATACTCTGCTGAGTCCCCTCCCCTCCCCTCCCCAAACTCCACCCTCCTCAGTCTCCACCTTGAAAGTCTCCAGGCATTTCCCAACCCACAGCTGACATGCCTACGGGGACGTACAGGAAGCTGCCTTCTCCTGAATCAGAGCCTTGGTCCGTCAAGGTCAGTATTGTCTACGCAGACTGGCAGCGGCTCTCCAGGGTCTCAGGCTGAGGACTTTCACATTATCTGCCGTTTGGTCCTTTAACTGGAGTTGCCGGGGGATCGAACCGGGGGACCTTCTGCATGCGAAGCAGAGGCTCTCCCACTAAGCCATGGCTCTTCCCCAGGCACCCTACAGAGATCCCTCCTGTACTTCTCAATCTTCCATCAAAAACGGGAGAGGAGGGAACCAGAGGCCATCCACCCCCGCTGTTCTTTCATCTGCCCCCGACTGTTATCGCGGCTGTACGGTTTCTCTGAAATCACAGTCGCAGCATCAGTGGGGGTGGGGGTGGATGAAAAGATCTAAGGGAAAATGAGCCGGAGGTTCCGTAACTGTCTGTTCAGTGGCAGAGTTACAAGTAGTAGGAAAATCCCCAGTGCACAACCTGGAAATTCTAACTAGTCCCGGCACAGGCATTAGACCTGATAAGGGGTCAGGTTGGTAGGAACAGCAGATTCTCAAATAATTGAATTTACCCCCCAGGCCAAGACACCTGACTTCTTGGCTATCTCCAAGTCTGTTTCATGTGCAATTCTCTCTCTTTTAGTTTTACTGTTCCTTTGGGCTTAGCTCCCGAGATCTGACAAGACTGGGGTATTCTATGACACCTTCTCTCCTGCTTGACTTGGTAAGCACAGTATAACGAACAACGCCTGGGTCTGTTTTCTTTGCCCCATACAGGCTCTGAACTGATTAGGCTCTAAATCAGGGGTGTCAAACATGCAACCCAGGGGCCGGATCAGGCCCCCGGAGGGCTACTATCAGTCCCGCAGTGGAACTGGCTGTCTTTTGCTTCTTCTTCCAGCTCTGCTGCTTCTGCGTCATTGTAGGTTTGCAGCTTACAGATACACACACACTATCCCCGGAAATGGTGGCGGCTACAAGCATGGACGGCTTTAAGAAGGAGTCGGATAAACATATGGAGCAGAGGTCCATCGGTGGCTATTAGCCACAAATATTGTTTGACCTCTGAAGAAGGCCCCCCCAATAGGGTGGGAACGCGTCGGGTCAGATGTATTGGCCCTTGCGTCCAGACCCCTTCAACTTTTTAACGGGGCTTTCATTGGGCTCTTATATGTTTTTTTTTAACTGTCTTTCTAATAAATACATGTATTTTTTTTGAAACTCTATTTATTTAGTTTTTTACAAGATTTCATACAACAATATTCAATACATTACTTCTAATCAAAGTATACATCACAATTCTCCAACAGCATATGTTTCCTCTTCCACATTACAACTTTCAATTTAATTTCAGTTAAATAGTGTTCTACGCTTATATCTTTCCCTTATTTCTACTTATGCTAGCCTATCTCTCATCAATTGTAATCCTCTTTATCCCTAACCATTTATATACAGGTTTCCATCTTTCCCAGTGTTTTTCTTCTGGTTTTTGTTTTAACTCCATTTTAACTCTGTCCATCTCTGCTATTTCTAGGATATTATTCTTTATTTCTCTTATTGAGGGTAAAGTCCTTGATTTCCATCTTTTTGCAATTAATATTCTGGTCGCTGTTATTATGTGTATGATTATATGTTCATATTTTTTATTTTTGTATATTATGTTTCAACTAGGTTTTTAATATTGGCCCTTTATCAAGACTGGAGCAGCGGTGGCTCAAGTGGTTAAGACGCTGAACTGCAGGCTGTGGAAGGTCGGTAGTTCAGCAGTTCGAGACCCGAGTGTGCCGCATGACGGAGTGAGCTCCCGTCTCTAGTTCCAGCTCCTGCCAACCTAGCAGTTCGAAAGCAAGAAATTGCAAGTAGATAAATAGGGACCACTACGGTGGGAAGGGAACAGTGTTCCGTGCGCCTTGGTGTTTAGTCATGCCGGCCACATGACCACGGAAGCGTCTTTGGACAGCGCTGGCTATTCGGCTTTGAAACGGAGATGAGCACTGCAACCCTAGAGTCGGATTCGTCTGGCTTTCGAGCAAGGGAAACCTTTACCTTTACTTTTATCGAGACTTCTTTCTTACCCTTGTGGTTCTTGATTGCAGTTTTTGGGTCAGGTTTGCTTTCCCCTCCCAGTGTCTTACTAGACAAGGAATCACTCTGTCAGGAAGTTCTCCCGAATGTTTAGCCGAAAACTCTTCTGATTTAATTTCAAACCTGTTGGTTCTGGTCTGACCTTGAAAGCACTTAACACACACAAAGCGGTGTGTGCAGGAAAGGGGAGAATCAGTTTAAACGGGATGCTGGGCGCATGCCAAACAGTGCGCGGAAAGTCTTCGTGCCTGCTCACCATCCAGTTCAAATCGGGCCTCCATTCAGCATGACAAATTCCCTCTACGTCCACAAGAGCAAAGTTCTCCTTTGAAGCTGATCAGGGCGGATGCTTTGCATCCTCATAAGCATCACAGCAACAGTTCCAAATACATCCACAACCATTACCACCCCACTATTTTTTTAATTAGCCCACATGCTTCCATATATACCTGTTTCTGGTCATCATGGCTGAAAAGAAGAAGAAGAGATTGGATTTATACCCCAACCTTCACTACCCAAAGGTGTCCCAGAGCGGCTCACAAACTCCTTTCCCTTCCCCTCCCCACAACAGACACCCTGAGAGGTAGAAGAAGAAGAAGAGATTGGATTTATACCCCACCCTTCACTACCCAAAGGTGTCTCAGAGCGGCTTACAATCTCCTTTTCCCTTCCCCTCCCCACAACAGACACCCTCTGAGGTAGTCGGGGCTGAGAGAGCTCTTGACAGAAACTGTTCTTTTTCAAGGACAGCTGTGCCAGAACTATGGCTTGCCCAAGGTCACCCAGCAGTGGAGGAGTGGGAAATCAAACCCGGTTCTCCCAGATTAGAGTCCGCGCACTTAACCACTATACCAAACTGGTTCTCACACCAAGAGAAGAGGAGAAGAGATTGGATTTATACCCCGCCCTTCACTACCCAAGGGAGTCTCAGAGCGGCTTACAGACTCCTTTCCCTTCCCCTCCCTACAACAGACTCCCTGTGAGGTAGGTGGGGCTGAGAGAGCTCTGACAGAAACGGCTCTTTTTCAAGGACAGCTCTTATCAGAACTATGGCTTGCCCAAGGTCATCCAGCAGGTGCAGGTGGAGGAATCAAACCCGGTTTTCCCAGATTGGAGTCCGTGCACTTAACCACTACACCAAACTGGCTGGCTTAACCACTACACCAAAAGAAATACCAGCTGTTCGGCTTGGTCGCCTGGAGACAATTCTCACCAGAGGTGATTGGGACTTAACTCTCATTGTGTAGAATGAAATCATTCAGGTGGGCCTTTTTATGCAGGGCAAAAGGCCTGTAGTGAAATGGAATGGTTTGGGGGGACACTTTTATATAGGGCTGTAGTGTTGGGTACTGTTTTTGTGTGCATTGTTTTGTTTTTACCACATTGTTTTCTTACTAGGGATGGGCACGAACCCGCTCACAAACAAAAGTTTGCGACGATTTTTTTGGCCAGTTTGTGAAGACCCACCAAGAACTTCCACGGATTTGAAGGCCGTTTGCAACAGTTTCTGGTGATTCGTGAAGAGCAGAAAGCACGGGGTTAAATGGCTCCAAGCTATTTAAAACCCTGCTTTTTGCTCGACGCTGTTTTTTTCCACAGGGAAACCCCCTGCTTTCTGCTCCCTGCTAAAACAGGGAGCAGAAAGCAGAGGGAGCAGAAAGCCACTTTTGGTGGGGAGCGGAACACAAGGATCACAAACTGATATGAACCAGTTCGGTTTGCGAACCAGCCTCTTGGTTTGTTTCCATTCCGGGGTTGGTTCGTGGTTCGGCCACAAACCATGAACTGAAACAAACCACAGAAATGCGGCTCGTGCCCATCTCTATTTCTTACGTCTGTCATCCATTATTTTTTTTTTTGCATTTCTTGTATGTCCTGTCTTATTGTAGAAGAGTTACATTTGAGTCCACGGACACCTTGTGCATGCATATACCTTGTGTGCATAAAGTGCTACCAAGTTGCATCCTACCTACGCTGACCCCGCAGGACTTTCGAGGGAAAAGATGAACAGATCTGGCTTGCCATTGCTTGTCCTGCAACCCTGGACTTGCTTGGTGGTTTTTCCAAAATCTGATTCGTTTCGGCTAGCCTGAGCTGTCCAGGTCTCCAGCTCAGTTGTGGTGGTGGTGGTGGAAAGTACCGTCAAATTGCACCCAACTTATGGTCACCTTGCTGTAGGGCTGCCAAGTGGGGGTGGGGGGTGGGTAAACCCCCGCTTCGGAGGCCCGATTTCCACTGCCGCGGAATCGGGCCCCGGGGGGAACTCGGCCTCCCGAAGTGCAGCGTGGCTGCGTCACCAGAGGTGACGCAACCACGTCAGTCACGTTGGGGGCGTGGCCCCGATCGTCAGAAGGAAAACTCTACGGTTCTCCCTCCGACGATCGGGGCCACGCCTTCAACATGATCAACATCGCGCGTCACTTCCGGCGCGCACATCGAAGAGCGGCTCCCGGAACCCGGCGATGCTCCCCCGCCAGTAAGAAAATTGGACTTGGCAACCCTACCTTGCTGTGAGCCACCCAGAGCCACTTCGGCGGAAGGGCGGGATAAAAGCCGAATAAATAAATTGTAGGGTTTTCAAGGCAAAAGATGAGCAGAGGTGGTTTGCCATCGCCTGCCTCGGCGTGGCAGCCCCAGATTTCCTTGGTGGTCTCCCATCCAAGTGCTAACCAGGGCTGACCCTGCTTAGCTTCTGAGATCTGACACAAGACGGGGTTAGCCTGGCCCAGTGAGCTTAGCATCCAGATCACGCAAAGTGATGGTATCACTTTACCCTGCTCTGGTTAGACCACACCTAGAGTCTTGTGTTCAGTTTGGGGCCCCACAATTTAAGAAGGATGTAGACAAGCTGGAACATGTCCACAGGAGGGCAATGAAGATGGTGAGGGGCAGGGCTATTTTGGGGCAGGAACGCACAGGGACGGAGTTCCGGCTGGCTCTTGAGTTGGCCACGCCCAGCAGGAACTTATTAGCATAATAGGCCACACCCAACAGCAGAAACTCATTAGGATTGGCTACATTAGGGGTGTGTGGCCTAACATGCAAAGGAGTTCCTGCTACAAAAAAAGGCCCTGGGTTTTGACAACAAACAAGGTAAACAGAATAACAAGCAAAAGGTGGGTGTGGCTGGAT
>NW_015164738.1:67091-69115 GCF_001447785.1 Gekko japonicus
GAGCGGTTCCTCAGTGGAACAGGCTTCCTCAGGAGGTGGTGGGCTCTCCTTCTTGGGAGGTTCTCAGACAGCGGCTTGATGGCCATCTGACAGCCATGCTGATTCTGTGAACTCAGGCAGATCATGAGAGGGAGAGCAGGAAGGGTTGCATCAGTGTTTAGTTCTCGTGGCCCTTTCTTACACGCCCAGGGAAATGCTGATCGCCACTTTGGAGTCAGGAAGTAATTTTTATCCATGCCAGTTTGGCTGGGGATCCTGCAGGGTTGTTGTTTTTTTGCCATCTTCTGGGCATGGAACAGGGGTCACTGGGTGTGTGTGAGAGGGGGAGGTATTTGTGAATTTCCTGCCTTGTGCGGGGAGTTGGATTAGATGACCCTGGAGGTCCCTTCCAGCTATATCATTCTATGATTCTAGGAGCACTTTAGAGGCCAACAATATTTTTTGGGGGGGGTATACACTTTTGATAGTCAAAGCTCCCTCTGCCAAATTCTTGCGTCTGACAGAGGGCGCTTTGCCTTTTGAATGCCCTTGGAGTCAGGTCTCGCTGTTCCACTGCGGACTAAAATGGCTTCTTTCCAAAAACGCCTTACTTTTTATTGCCTTATTTTTAACTTTGTAATCTTGTCTTCTTATACCGTTTATTGTACGCCTTGTGCTGTTCCTATCACCTTCTTTTCAGCTCTGTAATCTGCTTTGAGACTCGGGGAGAGATAAATAAATGTATCTAGGCTGAACCACTTCAGGAACGGAGTTTATTTATTATCATTATTTGGTTATTTATAGACCGTCTTTCTTGCTGAGAACTCGGCGCGGACTACGCAGCGTTAAAGCAAGTACAGTCAACAGGACGGGACACCAGTGAACAGTCCAATATGGTCCGGATTGCAGAACCCTCTGGATACAGACAGAAATCTCCAACGGAGCTGAAACGACGTGTGAGCTTTTAAACATGAGATGTCAAGTGGTGCAGAAGCCACCAAGTCTGGAGCAGACTTGCATTGATCGGCAGCAATACGGTAGTCTGGGGGCACAGTCCCTGTCCTTCACCCAAGGCAACTTTCTGAATGTTTTATTACAGTGCAGTCCTATTGATGGAGCACTCCGTCTGGTGGAGTGGTTTGGTGTCGTGGTGAAGTACGCGGACTCTAATCTGAGAGAACCAGGTTGGATTCCCCACTCCTCCACTTGCACCTGGCTGGATGACCTTGGGCAAGCCGTAGTTCTGATAAGAGCTGTCCTTTTAAAAAGAACAGTTTCTATCAAGAGCTCTCTCAGCCCCACCTACCTCCCAGGGTGTCTGTTGTGGGGAGGGGAAGGGAAAGGAGTTTGTGAGCCGCTCTGAGACTCCTTTGGGTAGTGAAGGGCGGGGTATAAATCCAATCTCTTCTTATTCTTATTCTTCATAGTTCTGGCAAGAGCTGTTCTTGAAAAAGAGCAGTTTCTGACAAGAGCTCTCTCAGCCCCACCTACCTCACAGGGTGTCTGTTGTGGGGAGGGGAAGGGAGAGGAGTTTGTAAGCTGCTCTGAGACACCTTTGGGTAGTGAAAGGCGGGATATAAATCCAATCTCCTCCTCCTCCTCCTCCTCCTCTTCCTCTTCTTCTTCTTCTTCTTCTCTTCTTCATTGTTCTGACAAGAGCAGTTCTTGCAAAAGAGCCGTTTCTGTCAAGAGCTCTCTCAGCCCCACCTACCTCCCAGGGTGTCTGTTGTGGGGAGGGGAAGGGAAAGGAGTTTGTAAGCCACTCTGAGACTCCTTCGGGTAGTGGTGGGTGGGGTATAAATCCAGTCTCCTCCTGTTCTTCTTCGCAGTTCTCTCAGTGCTCTCTCAGCCCCGCCTACCTCACAGGGTGTCTGGTGTGGGGCGGGGAAGGGAAAGGAGTTTGTAAGCCACTCTGACACTCCTTCGGGTAGTGAAAGGCGGGGTATAAATCCAATCTCTTCTTCTTCTTCTTCTTCTTCTTCTTCTTCTTCTTCTTCTTCTTCTTCTTCTTCTTCTTCTTCTTCATAGTTCTGACAAGAGCTGTT
>NW_015164738.1:69233-78619 GCF_001447785.1 Gekko japonicus
GAAAGGACGTAAGCCTCTTTGAGACTCCTTTGGGTAGTGAAGGGCGGGGTATAAATCCAATCTCCTCCTCCTCCTCCTCCTCCTCCTCCTCCTCCTCCTCCATTCCTGAAGCTGCAGGCCAAGCAGAGAGACATGCAGCGTCACCTTGGAACCCTGAGCTGCCATGAATGTGGCTGCTGCAGCTCTCAACCTCCCAGGGAGGCTGTCGCTGAAGCAAAGGGGTTCTGCTTGACTGCTGCAGACAAGGTTGTTCCATTGTGCTGAAACCACAACCGGAGGGATTCGCCCACTCCCCCCCCCCAGCAGCCTTCTGCTCCCTCCATCATACCAGTTGCTCGTGGGCAGATAAGAGCCCTGAATGGGCTGGTTCCAGCCCCAGGGCCATATGTTTGACACCATTGGCAAGGAGGAGGAGGAGGAGATGACAACGAGGACGACAACGAAATTCTAGCGTGGCCCAACACTAACAACATTGTCAACCACCAGCTAACCCAGACGATGCTATTGGCCAGCTGTTGGCTGAGGATGCCGCTAAGCCCGCCATCTGACATAAACTAGCACTTTATATTTTATAATATTTATAATTGTATATCAGGGCTCTTTTTGTAGAAAAAGCCCAGCAGGAACTCATTAGCATAATAGGCCACACCCAACAACAGGAACTCATTAGCATATTAGGCCACACCCCTGACAGCACAGCTCATTAGCATATTAGGCCGCACCCCCATGTCACCAGCAGTGTGGTCATCCAGTCACACCCACCTTTTGCTTCTTATTCTGTTGACCTTGTTTGGGGTCAAAACCCAGGGCCTTTTTTTGTAGCAGGGACTCCTTTGCATGTTAGGCCACACACCCCTAATGTAGCCAATCCTAATGAGTCTCTGCTGTTGGGTATGGCCTATTATGCTAATGAGTTCCTGTTGGGCGTGGCCAACTTGGGAGCCAGCCGGAACTCCGTTCCTGTGCGTTCCTGCCCAAAAATAGCCCTGATTGTATTGCTTTGTTTTTATCTAATTTTGTTTTAATTTTTGTTTATATTATATGCAAGCTGCCCTGAGCCTGCCTCAGCAGGGAGGGCGGGATAGAAATTAAATGAATGAATAAATTAAAATAAATAAAGAAGAAGAAGAGACTGGATTTATACCCCGTCCTTCCCTACCCGAAGGAGTCTCAGAGTGGTTTACAGTCTCATTCCCCTCCCCACAACAGACACCCTGTGAGGTAGGTGGGGCTGAGAGAGCCCTTTTGAGGACTGCCCTTGAGAGAACAGCTCTGAGAGGACTTGTGACTGACCCAAGGTCACCCCAGCAGCTGCATATGGAGGAGTGGGAAATCAAACCTGGTTCCCCTAGGTTAGAGTCCGCTGCTCTTAACCACGACACTAAACTGGCTATAAAAATTCTATGCTTCCCAGGAGAAAAAAAAAGATTTTCTTTTTTACATTCAACCCAATCTGAAATACATTCAGACTGCTGTAAAAGGCAAGGAAACTAGGCAAGCCAAGGCATGAGAAAACGCTGGCATGGTTTCGGCTTGCCGTACTTCTGATCCGACGGTTCTCCATTCGCGCTCTCTCATAGACAGCCATGAATAGTTGTCATAGATCCTATTCACATTCCTCACCCTTTTGTGAATACACACGCGTGCACATACAAAACTCCCCTGCTCCATTCATAGGCCACCCTTCAGTTCCTTTCTGATTGTGTGCGACTGAATGGGCAGTGGAAAGAAAAGTGTCAGTCGCACACAGAGAAGCTGATGTGCACATGGTTTCTGCGCGCACTGGAGAGAACAGGTATCAGCTTGCTCCAAGATTGAAGCTCGGGGAAATATCCACCAGTACTTAAGCACTCTGCTTGCAGCCCCAGAACCACGATTAGGTGTTCGGCTTGCACGGGGGCTCTGATGCTCGAACACCCGGTGGTTCGGCCCATGTCCCGTTCGCCGGTTTCGAGCAGAAATCTGATTTTTTTTTTTTTGACAGTCTGTGCAATAGTTCTTCGATATTCCTGGGGGGTGTTTGGTAGGTTGTTTCACTATATTCCTCACTAACTGTGCAGAACAGCTCAATTGTATTTTTGTGCATGCTTCCTAATTGCTCGACTCAGCAGGCGATGGTTTAAATAGACAGACTGCTCATGAATAGGGTTGCTATTCTGCAGGTGGGCAAAAAGATAATGGACCATGGTGGGTGGACAACTATCAGAAATAAGGAAAACACCGCTCAGGCTGATATAGATATTCCTGTAGTAAAAGTAACTTAGATTAACCCTAGACTTGATCTTAACCAGAATGATACTCTACCACCCTGGTTGGGCACTATTACCTGCCAGTAATGTACTATGGAAATATCGATGTTTTAACTCAGTTTAAGTAAATTTAGGTTTAAACCCTTATTAGGAAATTAATTGCTTATATATTTTGAATTGTAGCATATAAATATCAAGGGGTTTTAATGGGTTAAGATAATACAGTTAGATGATTGTTTATTGTTTTCTGTCCTCGTAGGATTGATCTGTGGCAATTTTTTTGGATTTAGATTATAACTTTAAAGGAGATTTTGCCCTGGTTACTCCCTAATGTAACCATTTCTTGTTGTAATTATTACATTTTGTAGTAACAGGTTGTGTGATTTTACCTTGATTTCCAGAAAGCTTTTGATAAAGTTCATCATCAAAGGCTCCTAAGTAAGCTAAATAGTCATGGGATAAAAGGACAAGTCGTTTTGTGGATCAAAAACTGGCTAATTAATAGGAAACAGAGAGTGAGTATAAATGGGAAATATTCTCAGTGGAGGGTGGTAAGCAGTGGAGTACCGCAGGGCTCAGTACTGGGTCCGATGCTTTTTAACTTGTTCATTAATGATTTGGAGTTGGGAGTAAGCAGTGAAGTAACTAAATCTGTAGATGATACTAAATTGTTCAGGGTGGTAAGAACCAGGGAGGATTGTGAGCTTAAAGGGATCTGTCGAGGATGGGCGAATTGGCATCAATGTGGCAAATGGGGTTCAGAGTCCAAGTGCAAAGTGATGCACATTGGAGCCAAAAACCCTAAATATAAATACACGTTGATGGAGTCCGAAAAGGCAGAGACTGACCAAGAGAGATTTTGGAGTCGTGGTAGATAACTCACTGAAAATGTCTAGACAGTGTGCGACTGCAATAAAAAAGGCCAGTGCTATGCGGGGGATTATTAGGAAATGAACTGAAAACAAATCAGACAGTATCATAATGCCCCTGTATAAATTGATGGTGCGACCTCATTTGGAGTACTGTGTACAGTTCTGGTCACTGCACCTCAGAATCGATATTATAGTACTGGAAAAAGTGCAGAAAAGGGCAACTCGAATGATAAAAGGGTTGGAACACTTTCCCTATGAGGAAAGTTTAAAGTGCTTGGGGCTCTTTAGCTTGGAGAAACGATGGCTGAGGGGTGACATGATTGAGATTTACAAGATTATGCCTGGGATAGAGCAGGTAGAGAAAAAGTCCTTTTCTCCCTTTCTTACAATACAAGAACTTATGGGCACTCGGTGAAATTGCTGAGCAGTCAGGTTAGAACGGATGGAATTCCCTGCCACAGGAAGTGGTGGCGGCTACAAGCATGGATGGCTTCAGGAGGGAATTGGATAAGCATATGGAGCAGAGGTCCATTAGGTATAGATAGGTATAGCCACAAGGTATAGCTAGGAACTCTCAGTCTGGGGCAAGTGATGCTCTGTCTTTTTAGTGCTTGGGTGGGGCAACATTGGGAGGGCTAATACTGTCCTGGCCCCACTGCTGGACTTCCTGATAGCACCCAGTATTTTTGGCCACTGTGTGACAGAGTGTTGGACTGGATGGGCCATTGGCCTGATCCAGCATTGGCTTATCTTATGTTCTTATGTTCTCTTGTCAGTGTACATATAGTCCAATAATACAGCCAAAAAATAATCAAAAACTTGCAGTGTTTTGTTATAAGTTTTTGTTAATGCAAGCAAAACATATCGATGTGATGCATACAAATGCTATGCATGCCCCCTAAGGGAGAGTAAAGGTAAAGGTAAAGGTTCCCTTGCTTGAAAGCCAGTCGAATCCGACTCTAGGGTTGCGGTGCTCATCTCCGTTTCAAAGCCGAAGAGCCAGCGCTGTCTGAAGATGTTTCCGTGGTCATGTGGCCGGCATGACTAAACGCCAAGGTGCACAGAACGCTGTTCCCTTCCCACCGAAGTGGTACCTATTTATCTACTCGCAATTTCTTGCTTTCGAACTGCTAGGTTGGCAGGAGCTGGAACTAGAGACGGGAGCTCACTCCGTCATGCGGCACCCGGGTCTCGAACTGCTGAACTACTGACCTTCCACAGCCTGCAGTTCAGCGTCTTCACCACTTGAGCCACCGCAGCTGAAGATGAACTTGAGTAGAACAAGGGAGAGTAGATGAACACAAATCATCTTATGAGCCATATAGGGATAAAGGTCATCACTGGAGAAGCACACGAAATATAGGAGGAAGCAACGGACTCTAAGTCTAAAGATGAATGCGACGCAAAAGGCACAAAAGCATGTAACTGCAGGACACAACTCCTTCGGACTTGGAACCTGAAGGGAACAGGAAGCGATATGAGCTCACCTGAAACTATATTTCTGAACATTTGGCCATCTTCACTAAGATCTAGACCACATAAAGCAATAATTGAAACTATGCTTGACGCTGCAAAAACGACTATAGCTACTCTCTGGAAAGACCATAGAGCTCCGAACCTGGATCTATGGTACAAAAAACTTTGGACTCACTACTTAATGGAAGCTGTAGCAAGTAAATTGAATTTTTCTTCACAAACTCCAATGAAGGACACATTCGCGGACAAATAGTTCGTTGTAATGGACTACCTATCTAGGCAACAATTTCTTTCACCTGAGTTGTCCCAATATCACAAATGGATTTGAGTTATCATTGGTTACTTTCTCCCTCTACATATAGGCATCTTCTCTTTTCCTTCTCCTCTTTTCTCATTCCCAAAGGTATCGAAGACAGGGACAAATTCAATAACACGTCTATTTAATCATTTAATTGGAACATGATCTTTGTTTTTTACGAACAAATAGTTGTATAAGAGATAATATTAAACAAGGTTTCTAAATGAATACAAATTCTATAACCACCATGTATTTAAAGTTGGATTGTATATCTTGCAACACCTATTGTTTACTTGAATTTTTCACTATGTTACGATTGTATCTGATTTTGCTAAAACTTAAAATAATTTTTTTTTTAAAAAAGGAAGCGATATGAGCAACAGAATTTCTGCCCGTTTCGACCACTAACCTTCTTCAGGTCATGTGCACAAAGATCAAGGGATAATACTTTGCCTAAGACAGCCACACATGCACCATAGGCTAACGGTAAATCTGTTGTCTATAAATCATCTTAATATGCCGTCTACTGTTGGAATCGCCAATCCGTTATATCAAGCATATGCGGCACAGACCTGTACTGATTCAATAAGCTGGCAAAAGCTTCCCAATTGTCCTTTCGCGCATGCTTCCTAATTGCTCCGCTCAGCAGGCGTTTGTTTAAATAGACCGTTAGACCGCTCATAAATAGGCTTGCTATTCTTCAGGTGGGGTCTGGAGGTCTTCCAAGATTACAGTGAAGCTCCAGAGTGTAGAGAGAGAGAGTTGCCACCCTCTGGGTGGGGACCAATAGCTCCCTCTAAGCTGTGGAGTCTTGTGAGCAAAAAAAACAACAACAAAGTGAGCGACTGGCATGAAAGCTGTGGGCGAGCCATTTGGCTGCTGCATGAGTTAGTTCGCTCTGGAGCCCTCCTTCCTGAGCTAAGGCAAAAATGTGTGAGCCGGAGGCTAAAAAACTGTGAGCTGGCTCACACCAACTCAGCTTAGAGGGAACACCGGGACTGGAGATCTCCTTGAACGACAACAGATCTCCAAACAGAGAAAATGGCTGTTTTGGAAGGTGGACTCTACGGCATCATATTCCGCTGAGCTCTCTTCCTTCCCCAAAGCTTGTCCTCTCCAGGCTCCACCCCCCAAATCTCCAGGAATTTCCCAACTCCGATTTGGCAGCCCTACTCAGAGATCAGTTCCCCTGGAGGACATGACCATTTCCAGGCGTCATTTCCTGCAGGAGCGCACAGGAGCGGAGCACCGGCAGTAAAGAGCCCAGGGGGCGGGCACACGCAACAAGCGCCACCCCCCTGCTCCCAGCAGCCCTCAGTCAGAGCAAGAAGCAGCCAGGTACGTTGCAGAGCCCCCCGCCCCCCCCGGTCCAAAACAGTCCAGTGACACTTTGAAGACCAAGTTTTATTCAGGTACAAGCTCTCCCTCCTCTGCGAGGACAGATCTGCACGTTCCCCCCCCCCCATAGCTAGCGATCCAAAACAGTCCAGTGGAGCCTGAGCGGTGGGTGTTGCCTTCTGACACACTTCCGGTGATGTCAGGGTGTGTGGCAAATGCAAATAAGTTATGCTAATGAGTTATGCTGATGAGCTCCCGCAGCTGTTTTTCTACAAATTTACCCTTGACCATTTCAGAGGGTAGACTGTCTGGCTTCAGATCCCCGTGGGACTCCCTTCCCCTCTCCAAACTCTTTCCTGCCCCCAGACTGCAGGGATTTCCCAAACTAAAGCCGGTATCCCTTTGCAGAAATTGTAAAAAATGGTCATCGATAAATCCTGCCTTCCAGTAAAATCCTACTCTTTAGTGTTCATCTAAGGAAGGGGTGTCAAACATGTGGCCCGGGGGCCTAATTAGGCCCCCGGAGGGCTACTATCAGTCCCGCAGTGGAACTGGCTGTCTTTTGCTTCTTCTTCCAGCTCTGCTGCTTCTGCGTCATTATAGGTTTGCAGCTTACAGATACACACACACTGCCACAGGAAGTGGTTGCGGCTACAAGCATGGACGGCTTCAAAAGGGAATTAGATAAGCATATGGAGCAGAGGTCCATCAGTGGCTATTAGCCACAAGGTATAGATAGGGGCTCTGGGGCAAGTGATGCTCTGTCTTCTTGGTGCTGGGGGGGGTCAACAGAGGGAGGGCTTCTAGTGTCCTGGCCCCACTGGTGGACCTCCAGATGGCACCTGGTATTTTTGGCCACTGTGTGACACAGAATGTTGGAGTGGATGGGCCTTTGGCCTGATCCAACATTGGCGTCTCTTATGTTCTTATGTTATGTTCACCTAAACAGCATACTCAAGATTGGAGCAGCAGAGGCATGTTGATGCAATAATTCAGAGCAAGAGGTGTCAGTTTTCAGACACTGTTAAATAAACAAAATATTGCAAGAGTGCTAATGTTTTAAGCATGTTTTTATTTTAAGTAAAAAAAAAAAACCTTTGTGTTTGTGTCCTTTTTATAGTTTATATCTCCGCTATCTGGCATTACATTTTATTACACACATGACTCGGCCCAACAAGGTCTCCTTTATGTCAGATCCGGCCCTCTTAACAAATGAGTTCGACACCCCTGATCTAAGTAGTCCTTTAATGACACTTAATTGCAGTCAATCAGTTTGAATTGTCCAGCGTCTTTGCGCATGCTCAATTTTGGGGGTAACCTGAGGCAAACTGATTTGGTGGGTGTTCACGACTGCTTACCATGAACCAAACATTTTGCATCATTGGCTCGCATCTGCCCGCCACCTTTGAATGCTGGAAGTTTGACAGCTGAGTGTGTTTTCAGCAGAATTGGCAATGTGCCTTCATTGGAGCAGGGGAGACGTATACATAGGGATGCTTCCACTTGAGGGAGAACATAACATAAGAAGAGCCATGCTGGATCAGACCCATAGTCCATCCAGTCCAGCTTCCTAGAATCACAGAATCGTAGAGTTGGAATGGTCCTCCAGAGTCATCTAGTCCAACCCCCTGCATAATGCAGGAAATTCACAAATACCTCCCTGTCACTGTCACTGTCAGCTATGCTTAGGGTTGCCAAGTGGACTTACCCCTCGCGGCGGGGGAGCCTCGCCGCGGTCCGGGAGTTGTTGGTGGACGTGCGTGGAAGTGGCGTGCGACGTTGCTGACGTTGGGGGCGTGGCCGAGCTCGTCGGGGGGGCGGGGAAAACCATATATACATTTCCATGGTGAAAATTGGGCCTCTGAAGCGGGGGATTCCCCACCCCCTGGGCCCGTTTGGCAACCCTAGCTCCGTTGCCATTGTACGCGGTGGGGGAAGGGAGTCTGTGGAGTGAACATCTTATTGTCCAGGAATGTTAGCTTTCACTTTTCTTGCTGGGATCTTATCTTATGGCCTGACCTTGATGCTTTGCGCTCTCGCCTCCCTGGGAAAGTGAAGTCGTTACTTTAGGCCCGCAAGGCTTGCACCTCTGATTGGCTTGGCTCCATCAGAGGACCCCGCTTCAAACACGGTCTGTCTTCCCCTCTCCCGCCTGCTGGGCTAGCCTTTACACAGAATCTATGCCCAGATGACCTGCTTCTACTGAACTCAATCAACGTGATCCTTTGGAAGGACCGTTGTTGAGCGTGATTGTTGTGGGACCCTGACAGAGTGTAAAGGAAAGGCCCCAGGGACCCCTGTTCCATGGCCAGAAGATGACAAAAAATCTACATGACCCCTGGACAAACCGGCCTGGAGAACAGTTCCTTCCTGACCCCAAAGTGGCGATCGGCATTTCCATGGGGGTGTAAGAAAGGGCCGCGAGAACTAAGCACTGAAGCAACCCTTCCTGCCCTCCCTCTCGTGATCTGCCTGAGTTCACAGAACCTGAATTGCTGTCACGTGGCCATCGAGCCTCTGTTTGAAAACCTGCCTCACACAGTGGGCGACCTCTGGAGGGCCAGCAACAGGCCACAGAGGCTCAGGCCTTCCCCTGATGTCATAGCCTGTCTCTAGGACTCAGCAAATTCGTGCCTCTGAATGTGGAGGTTCCCCTCAGCCACTATGACTTGTAGCCAGGGGACATTTTGTAGAAAAAGAGGTGCAGGAGCTTATTAGCATAACTCATTAGCATAACTTATTTGCATATGCCACACCCCCTGACACCAGCGGAGGTCTGTCAGAAGGAAACACCCACCGCTCAGGCTCCACTGGACTGTTTTGGATTGCTAGCTATGGGGGGGGGGACGTGCAGATCTGTCCTTGCAGAGGAGGGAGAGCTTGTACCTGAATAGAACTTGGTCTTAAAGGTGCCACTGGACTGTTTTGGATTGCTACCTATTGGGGGGGGGAGAGAATGTGCAGATCTGTCCTCGCAGAGGAGGGAGAGCTTGTACCCGAATAAAACTTGGTCTTAAAGGTGCCGGTGGACTTTTCTGGATTGCTAGCTATGGGGGGGGATGTGCAGATCTTGCAGAGGAGGGAGAGCTTGTACCTGAATAAAACTTGGTCTTAAAGGTGCCACTGGACTGTTTTGGATTGCTAGCTATGGGG
>NW_015164738.1:78644-82403 GCF_001447785.1 Gekko japonicus
GGCGGGATTGTTGTGGTGTTGGCGTTGGGGGGGGGGGGACGTGCAGATCTGTCCTCGCAGAGGAGGGAGAGCTTGTGCCTGAATAAAACGTGGTCTTAAAGGTGCCACTGGACTGTTTTGGTTTGTTAGCGATGGGGGGGGACGCGCAAATCTGCTCTCACAGAGGAGGGAGAGCTTGTACCTGAAGGCGGGATGGGGGAGCTCTGCAACTTACCTGGCTGCTTCTTGCTCCTCGTGGCCCGACTGAGGGCTGCTGGGAGCAGGGGGCGGGGCATGTGCCCGCCCCCTGGTCTCCTTACTGTCGGAGCTCTGCTCCTGTGCACTCCCACAGGAAATGACCCCCGCTGCTATCTCAAAAAATATATTTTATTAAATTTATATCCCACCCTCGCCACATAGCAGGATCAGGACAGCTTCCAAACAAACTGATCTACACTCAATTCAGATTTACAATCAAAATTTAAAACACATAATTAAGAGGAGGAGGAGGAGGAGGAGAAGGAGATTGGATTTATACCCTGCCCTTCACTACCCAAAGGAGTCTCAGAGCGGCTTACAAACTCCTTCCCCTTCCCCTCCCCACAACAGACACCCTGGGAGGTAGGTGGGGCTGAGAGAGCTCTCCCGAGAGCTGCCCTTGAGAGATCAGCTCTGAGAGAACTTGTGACTGGCCCAAGGTCACACCAGCAGCTGCATGAGGAGCAGTGGGGAATCAAACCCAGTTCTCTCAGATTAGAGTCCATGCACTTAACCACTACACCAAACTGTCTCTGTCAACAATCTAATACTAGATATACAATGCGTCTCAACAACCTCCGGATAATCTGGACAAGGGGGCACATATCGATGTCGAATAGCATTGAGGAGAGAACTGATCCCTGTGGCACACCACATACGAGTGGGTGCTGCTGGGACAACTCCCCCCCCCAAGCAGCACCCTCTGTCCACGATCTTGGAGAAAGGAGACCAGCCATTGTAAGGCTCGTCCCCGTATCCCCACATCGGCGAGGCGGTGGGTCAACACCTCATGACCAACCATATCGAATGCTGCTGACAGATTCCAGTGTATTTGCATCTATTTGTGTCACTCCCACTATCCTCCCCTCGGCTGGGACTTCCTCCATTTCCTCACAACGACCTTGTGAGGTACGCCAGAATGATAGTTCGTAATGGGCCCAAGATGACTCGAACCCAGGTTGCCCCGAGTCCCAGTCTGACAGAGATCAGTTCCCCTGGATAAAATGGCTGCTCTGAAGGGTGAATTCTTTTTTAAAACTCTTATTATTTTTATTAACATTTCCAGATGTTTTACAGAGCAATACAAACTTGGTGAGCTGCATTAAGAATAGCATTCTTAAAAAAACACAACCCAGTTTAATAATACATGTTAACGTGCCTTTATAACATTTTAACGGGCCCTGAGAGCCAGTTTGGTGTCGTGGTTAAGTGCGCAGACTCTAATCTGGGAGAACCGGGTTTGATTCCCCACTTCTCCTCCACTTGCACCTGGCTGGATGACCTTGGGCAAGCCGTAGCTCTGATGAGAGCTGTCCTTGAAAAAGAGCAGTTTCTGTCAGAGCTCTCTCAGCCCCACCTGCGTCACAGGGTGTCTGTTGTGGGGAGGGGAAGGGAAAGGAGTTTGTAAGCCGCTCTGAGACTCCCTTGGGTAGTGAAGGGCAGGGTATAGATCCAATCTCTTCTTCTTATACTATTAATTTGAGTAGTGCTAAATACATACATATTTTGTTTCGAGTGGCAATTTAAAGAAAAGGACTGAGCTGACTAAGTACTGATCTTTGGCTATGAAAGGAATGGTAACTGCTTTTCAACTTCATATCAAGAGGTCTTTTCTCTCTAAAAAAAGTGACATTTTTCCGATGGATTGTACAGTTCCCTCTCATTACTCTGGTCGAACAAGACCATACATTTCTCTAGTAAGATCTGAAGGGCGAACTCAAGGGCATTATACCTTACTGAGACCCTTCCCCTCCCAAACCCCGCCCTCCCCAGGCTCTGCCTGGATCTGCTTCCGGGAACCCATTATCCCCTAGTCAGTTTGGTGTAGTGCCAGTCTAGTGTAGTGGTTAAGTGCGCGGACTCTAGTCTGGGAGAACCGGGTTCGATTCCCCACTCCTCCACTTGCACCTGCTGGATGACCTTGGGCAAGTCATAGTTCTGACAAGAGCCATCCTTGAAAAAGAGCAGTTTGTGTCAGAGCTCTCTCAGCCCCGCCGACCTCACAGGGTGTCTGTCGTGGGGAGGGAAAGGAGTTTGTAAGCCGCTCTGAGACTCCTTTGGTTAGTGAAGGGCGGGGTATAAATCCAATCTCTCCAGTTTGGTGTAGAGAGCCAGTTTGGTGTCGTGGTTAAGTGTGCGGACTCTAATCTGGGAGAACCGGGTTTGATTCCCCACTCCTCCACTTGCACCTGCTGATGTGACCTTGGGTCAGTCACAAGCTCTGGCACAGCTGTCTTTGAAAAAGAGCAGTTTGTGTCAGAGCTCTTTCAGCCCCACCCACCTCACAGGGTATCTGTCGTGGGGAGGGGAAGGGAAAGGAGTTTGTAAGCCGCTCTAACTCTCCTTTGGGTAGTGAAGGGTGGGGTATAAATCCAATCTCTTCTTCTTCTTCTTCTTCTTCTTCTTCTTCTTCTTCTTCTTCTTCTTCTTCTTCTTCTTCTTCTTCTTCTTCTTCTTCTTCTTCTTCTTCTTCTTCTTCTTCTCTTCTACCGACAGCCTCATTTCTCCCTCTCCCCAGGCTCTGTGTGCTATCAGTGTCTGTTTAAAATTACATCTTGAGCAGTTGGGATGTTCATGAAGATTCCGTAGCACCTCTGCCGCTAAGCCAATGGGTTAGGGGGTGAGTTCATTTCAATCAACTAAAGCCGGGCGTCTCATAAGCCCCTAAGGACAAAGGTTTCCAACAATGCTGCTTGAGCACACTCCTTTTTCTCTCTCTCTCTCGCTCTCTCTTTTGTTCAGCATCTCCGATTCAGAGGACAAATGAGAAAAGCACTATCTTTCCTGGCAAATCTCCCATGCCCTATGTGAGGTGTCACATTCCTGCCACATCACACGTCTCTCTGGCCCAGCTTATTATCGAAAGCTGGCCTCGACTTCAAATAGATGCGCACACATCAGAGAGACAGAGGTAGGTTGAAATACCACCACCGGCACACAGAATAGAATCCAGACCGTTCGGCCCACGCGCTGGAAAAGGGTAACGCAGACTTTGATGCCAAGCACCGGGGCAGTGTAGGTGTGCCCCACTTTCTTCTCGGAGGCCCAGCTGGCACTGTGGTGCCCGCCCAGCCAGCCACCACATCTTCAGTCTTCTCACGTCCCCATCCTTTGTTTTACAGGTGCTAATGAGAGAGTTGGCTGAGCTGCCGGTGACACCAGAGACGTTTGTCACTCTCTCGCCAGCGGCTGCAGCTGAGACCCTCGATCCAGAGTCTGCTGAAGACAGGAGGAGGAGGAGGAGAGGAGGAGGAGGAAATAGTGAATGCACTCTGCCTCCAGCTTCAGAACCAGCGATAGGGGCTATCCTGGGACAGGCCTGTGTTTGGCCCTCCACGTTTTGCTGACTTAACATGCATTTACAGAAGCCATGTGTCCAGATCAGGGGAGGTGGTCGTTCCGCTCTATTCTGCTAGGGTCAGGCCTCACCTGGAGTCCTGTGTCCAGTTTTGGGCACCCCATTTTACGAAGGACAAGAGGGGGACCCGCGATATTCGCGGGGAGGGGGCCAGTCTCCCTCTT
>NW_015164738.1:82520-86573 GCF_001447785.1 Gekko japonicus
CGAACCGTGCCCCGCGCCCCTACCATCCGCCGGGCCTCGCCAGGCTGTCTCCCCCCCTCACCAGTCTCTCTTCCTCCCCCCGACTCTCTCTCTCTCTTTTTTTCCCCGTGAACCAAGGCCCGCGCGGCTTACATCCGCCGAGCCCTCGGCAGTTTCTCTTCCCCTCCCCGACTGTCTTCCCCCTCCTCACCTATCTCTCGCCGCCGCTGCTGCTGGGCCTCTCTGGCCGTTCGTTTCCTTTCCTGCACAGGGAACCCAGGTAGGACGCAGAGCATTCCGTGCGCATGCACACGGAACGCTCTTGCACTTTCAGGGGGATTTAAACATCCCCCCGAATTTTTTTTCAACTTTTAGCATTTTTGTGCACACGTGGGGACGGCCCCACGTGTGCACAAACCTCTCCCTGCCCCCCAGCTGCCCCCGGAGCGCGGATTTAGATATCTGCACTCACGGTGGCAACTTGGCTATTAGTATAAGGATGTTGACAAGCTCGAGCGTGTCCAGAAGAGGGCAACCAGGATGGTGAGAGGGTTGGAATCCAAGTCTTACGAGGAAAGGCTGAAAGAGTTGGGTCTGTTTCGCCTGGGAAAGAGAAGGCTTAGAGGGGACATGACTGCAGTCTTCAAATATTTGAAGGGCTGTCATGTGGAAGATGGAGCGGATCTATTCTCTCTTGCTCCAGATTGCAAGACTAGATCTAATGGGTGGAAGTTACAAGGGAGTCGTTACCGGCTAAATATCAGGAGAAACTTCCTAACTGTAAGGGTGGTTGAGCAGAGGAACAGACGTCCTCTGAAGGTGGTGGATGCTCCTTCGCTGGAGGTTTTCAAGCGGAGGCTGGGCAACCATCTTTTGGGTATGTTGTAGGGCTATCTTTCGGTTATGCTCCTGCAAAGTGCAGGGGGTTGGACTAGAGGACCTGCAAGGTCCCTTCCAGCTCTGACATTTTATGATTCTATGACTTGACACTTGCATTCCAGTGGTGCTGGAGCTCCAGATGCTTTTGGAAGGAACAACAGAGTTTCAGATGCGGGTTTTGCAGGTCAGGCGTGGCTTCCCAGCTGCAAGGGATGTGGCTGGCCACAGGGGAAACAGGGCAGGAAGCTCCAACCAGGAGACGGATAGCCGCTAGGGTTGCCAACTTCCAGGTGGGTAGACAAAACCATGGGGAACCACAGTGTGCCACTATATCAAAAACCAATGAAGACTACGAATGCCACGAACAAGTCTCGTATTGATGCCGTGAAACGAATATTTTGTAATACTGAACGAGTGTATATTCGTAATAAATATTCGTTTATCAAGGTTTTCTTATAACCAGCTCCGGAAGTATTTCATACAAAGTCGAAAGCTCCAAGCCAGAATTATAGGGTTGCCAGCCTCCAGGTGGGCAAAGATAAAGAAACACCGTGATAGAACAAAACACACTTCTACTAATATGTACTTGTATCTTCATATATTGATTTACTTGCAATAAAGACTCTAGTATATCTTCTACACATACAAAAACCTAAAGTGTATTGTATCTACTAATAGAAAAGTCCACAGCTACAAAGACCTATTCCACCGCTGTAGACTATCTTGCTCCTGATAATGGAGTGATGAAAGTTGCAACAGTCATAAATTACATTACATTACATTACACATTACATTTATATACCGCTCCTTCCCGGAGGCTCGGAGCGGTTTACAGAGACATTTAAACCTAGCTAGGGCCACAGTGCAAGGGGGGGGGGGGGAGTGAATACCTCCTAGGCACCCAAGCAGCGGAGTTCTTCTCTTTGTGTTGTTCTTTTGGCTCTTATTCCGCGGTGGGTTCTTTCTATTTCAATGGAGTCGGTGATGGGAACTCGGCGAAGCTCTTCCTTCCCACAGCAACTCCTTCTGGGTTGGTTCCCACGGTACACGGCTATGCGACAGTTGCAGCGCTGGTCTCCGTCCCATAGGCTCCGACCACGCTGCGTCGTCTCATCGCCATGTCTTCTGGGCCAATCACCGCCTGAGTCGCTTGTCGTCCATTTCCGGATCGCCGCCATGTTCCACCACCAATGCTCAGCCGCTGCCGCCGCCGCCTACCGCTGCTGCACACCAGTCCGTTTTGGGAAGGAGGGTGCCCCCCGCTCTCTAAGAGCAGGTACCCATTCATCTACTTGCCTAAGGCTTTTGAGCTGCTGGGTGGGCAGGAGCTGGGACAAGGACCGGGAGCTCACCCCGGCTGCGGTGGGACTCGAACAGCCTTATGGCTGCTCGGTGATAGAGTATTGTAGGCTTTTACAGCCCGCGCCACCGCTCCCTACTGTTGTCTGCCTGGAGAAGAATTTGTCGAAACATGCAATTTTGCTTGCTTTGATGCTTGCTGAATCACTCTGTGTGGAAAATACAACTGCCTGCTGCATTTCTTATTAAATGAACCGGAGAAGCCTTCTTTAGAATGGTTGACTTATGCACAGAAAATTGAGAGCTTGGTTCCAGGAAAAATGTGTCTGCCTGGAGAAGAATTTGTCGAAACACGCAATTTTTGCCTAGGAGGCGTGTTGCTTGCTTTGATGCTCGCTGAATCACTTGGTGTGGAAAATACAACTGCCTGCTGCATTTCTCATGCCTGCTTTGATGCCTGCTGAATTACTCCTTGTGGAGAATATAACAGTCTGCTGCATCTCTCATCGTTTATGACTGTTTACGACTGACACTGATGGATTTTGAAGAATGTCACTACGAAATATTAGCAGTGAGTTTCTTAAATGGATTAATCTTGTATTTCAACGCTATTCACTTTGACAAAGTTGTACACGAAACGAGATGATCTGCACGATCCGTGTGTTGATGGCGTTTGAATTGCATCCAGTAAACTGACCTGGGATCCCAGATCACCGCAGACTGAGACTGCAGCCATGAAATTAAAAGACACCTGCTCCTTGGGAGGAAAGCAATGGCAAACCTAAACAGCATGATAAAAAGTAGAGACATCACCCTGCCAACAAAAGTCAAAGCAATGGTATTCCCAGTAGTCATGTATGGCTGCGAGAGTTGGACTATAAGGAAGGCCAAGTGCCGAAGAATAGATTCTTTTGAACTATGGTGCTGGAGAAGACTCTTGAGAGTCCCTTGGACTGCAAGGAGATCAAATCAGTCAATCCTAAAAGAAATTAACCCTGACTGTCCCCTGGAAGGCCAGATAAAGAAACTGAAGCTCAAATACTTTGGCCACCAAATGAGAAGGGAGCACTCACGGGAGAAGAAGACCCTGATGCTGGGAAACACTGAAGAAGATGGGGATGGCAAAGGATGAGATGGTTAGACAGTGTCATAGATGCAACGAACATGAAGTTGAGCAAACTTCAGAGGATGGCAGAAGACAGGAAGGCCTGGCGTGATCTGGTCCATGGGGTTGCGAAGAGTTGGAGTCGACTGTGCGACTGAATAACAAAACTATATCCACCATCCCTGTATATGTAATTAGATCCCTGATGCTGGGAAAGACTCAAGGTTAAATGAAGACGGGGACGGCAAAAGATGAGATGGTTAGACAGTGTCATAGATGCAACGAGCATGAAACTGAGCAAACTTCAGAGGATGGCGGAAGACAGGAGGGCCTGGCGGGATCTTGTCCATGGGGTCGCGAAGAGTCGGACTCGACTGTGCAACTGAACAACAACAACAACAACAAAAACCTGAATATTGGAAAAAGACATTTCTAGTCTTTGGAGACTTTTGTGGCATAATATATCATGGTTGTTTGTTTCCTTTTCCACCACCTGGAGGCTGGCAACCTTGCTCTGTACCACACAGCACCAAGTCTGCTGCACGGCATTGAGGGACAACTCAGATATCAGGACATATTCAGCAAGCTTCAGAATTCCACAGCACTCTTCAGATGGAGAAGAAGATGAAGATGATGAAGAAGAAGATGATGATGAAGAAGAAGATGAAGAAGATGAAGATGATGAAGAAGATGAAGATGATGAAGATGAAGAAGAAGATGAAGAAGAAGATGAAGAAGATGAAGATGAAGAAGATGAAGATGAAGAAGATGAAGATGAAGAAGATGAAGAT
>NW_015164738.1:87407-88434 GCF_001447785.1 Gekko japonicus
ATACACACGCATGCTCAGTGGGCTCACCTCGCTCTGTGGTCCGTGGCTTCCCCCCGGCATCTGATCGTGCCGGGGAGGAACTGTGTGGCGGCTGGGGGGATCTGTCTATCCCGCCGCCGTGCTTCTCTTTTGGTGTGGCTCAAAAAAGCCGCACTTTGGCCGCCCCTATTTCCCCCAGTGTGACCGGGGCCTAAATTCATTTATACCTTGTCTTTCCCCAACGGGGACCCGAAGCAGCTTACGATGGTCTCCTCCCCTCCATTTTATCTTCACAACAACCCTGTGAGGTAAATCAGGCTGAGAGGATGGGACTGGCCCAAGGTCACCCAGTAAACTTCCATGGCACTAGTGGGGATTTGAACTGCGGTCTTCCAAATACTAGTCTGATACTCTTAACCACTGGCTCTCAGAAGCAGATGGACATTTTGAAGTACATCGTGGGTTCACTCAGTTCAAATCTGTGGATTGCTGTGGTGTACAGCAGCCAAGTTGGATCCAAAATGGCCACCCAATTAACTTCCTGTTGACTAACTGTGGAGTTTGTGATGGATCCAATATGGTTACAAGAACACCACTGTGGCATTCTGAGACACGGAGTGTGGTATATCGAGGTGCTCCAGATTTAAGTGGTTTTAAAATTAGAAGAAGAAGAAGAAGAGATTGGATATATACCCCGCCCTTCACTTGGAACATAAGAACATAAGAGACGCCAATGTTGGATCAGGCCAAAGGCCCATCCAGTCCAACACTCTGTGTCACACAGTGGCCAGAAATACCAGGTGCCATCAGGAGCAGGGCTGTTTTTGGGCAGGAACGCACAGGAACGGAGTTCCGGCTGGCTCCCGAGTTGGCCACGCCCAGCAGGAACTCATTAGCATAATAGGCCACACCCAACTGCAGGAACTCATTTGGACTGGCTACATTAGGGGTGTGTGGCCTAACATGCAAAGGAGTTCTTGCTACAAAAAAGGGCCCTGGGTTTTGACAACAAACAAGGTAAACAGAATAACAAGCAAAAGGTGGGTGT
>NW_015164738.1:88600-107544 GCF_001447785.1 Gekko japonicus
GAAGAGATTGGATATATACCCCGCCCTTCACTTGGAACATAAGAACATAAGAGACGCCAATGTTGGATCAGGCCAAAGGCCCATCCAGTCCAACACTCTGTGTCACACAGTGGCCAGAAATACCAGGTGCCATCAGGAGGTCCACCAGTGGGGCCAGGACATTAGAAGCCCTCCCACTGTTGACCCCCCCCCAGCACCAAGATGACAGAGCATCAGTTGCCCCAGAGTCCCTATCTATACCTTGTGGCTAATAGCCACTGATGGACCTCTGCTCCATAGGCTTATCTAATTCCCTTTTGAAGCCTTCCATGCTTGTAGTCGCCACCCCTTCCTGTGGCAGTGAATTCCAAGTGTTAATCACTATTTGGGTGAAGAAGGACTTCCTTTTATCCGTTCTAACCCGACCGCTCAGCAATTTCATGGAGTGCCCACGAGTTCTTATACTGTGAGAAAGGGAGAAAAGTACCTCTTTCTCTACCTGCTCTTTCCCATGCATAATCTTATAAACCTCGATCACGTCACCCCTCAGTCGTCGTTTCTCCAAGCTAAAGAGCCCTAAGCGCTTTAACCTTTCCTCATAGGAGTCTCAGAGCGGCTTACAAACTCCTTCCCCTTCCTCTCCCCACAACAGACACCCTGTGAGGTGGGTGGGGCTGAGAGAACTCTGACAGAAACGGCTCTTTTTCAAGAACAGCTGTGCCAGAACTGTGGCTTGCCCAAGGTCATCCAGCAGCTGCAAATGGAGGAGTGGGGAATCAAACCCGGTTCTCCCAGATTAGAGTCCGCACACGTAACCACGACACCAAACTGGCTCTCCAGCACTGTATTCTTGGTAGTTAGTGTTAGGAAATGCCTGCAGATATTGAGGGGGGAACCTGGGGAATGTACGGATGCCATCCTCCAGGTGGGACCTGGGGATCCCCCGGAATTACACCTCATCTCCAGACTACAGAGATCAGCTCCCCTGGGGGAAATGGCTGCTTTGGAGGGTGGACTCTGTGGCATTGTACCCCACTGAGGTTCCTGTCCTCACCAGGCTCCACCCCCAAATCTCCAGGAGTTTACCAACCTGGATCTGGCAACCCTGTGGGGAGAGTGGGGACTGGGGAGAAGAGGGACCCCAGGAGAGTATATTGCGGCAGAGTCCGCCTTCCAAAGCAGCCATTTTCTCCAGGGGAAATGATTTCTGTCTCCTGGAGAACAGAGGTAATTCCCGGGGGGGGCGGATTTCCAGATCCTACCTGGAGACTGGCAACTCTATCTGTAATCCGATACTGTCTTTCACTCTGACTGAAACCGTGCATATTCAGAATATCCAGGCCGAAGTGGGATGAAATACAGCCTGCCATGCATGCCGAGGATTTGGACTCGCCACCTCCTATCCAGAAATACCTCCCAACCGTTTAGCAAACCACAAATCACCCGCGTCTGACCTGTCTCACATGTATAAGCCGGCAATAAATTGGACCTGTCTCCGGCGCTTACCACAGTCAAAAGGCCCCCGGAATGCCAAGAAGCAGAGTACAGAAAACAGTGGGAATTATCTTATTATTAGCAGAGCCGGAGATTAATTTCAGGGGACGCGGTACGTGAAAAGTCAACAGAAGCCAAATGCGGTGGCGTAATGCCGTAGAACCCACCCCCACAGAGCCGGATTTCCCTAGAGATCAAATTGCCAACATTCGCTGGATTATGGGGAAAGCAAGAGAGTACCAGAAAAACATCCACTTCTGCGTCATTGACTATGCTAAAGCCTTTGACTGTGTGGATCACAACAAACTATGGCAGGTCCTTAAAGAGATGGGAGTACCATACCACCTCACATGTCTCTTGAGAAACCTGTATAAGGGTCAAGAAGCGACAGTTAGAACCGGATATGGAACAACTGATTGGTTTAGCATAGGAAAAGGAGTACGACAAGGATGTATATTGTCACCTTGCTTATTTAATATATATGCAGAGTACATCATGCGAAATGCTGGCCTGGATGAATCACAAGCGGGAATTAAGATTGCTGGGGAAAAGATCAACAACCTCAGATATGCAGACGATACCACTCTGATGGCAGAAAGTGAAGAGGACCTCAAGAGCCTCTTGTTCAGGGTAAAAGAGGAGAGCGCAAAAGTGGGCTTGAAGCTCAACATCAAAAAAACTAAGATCATGGCATCCGGCCCCATCACTCCTTGGCAAATCGAAGGGGAAGTCGTGGAAGTAGTGACAGACTTCACATTCCTGGGATCCCAAATCACCGCAGACTGTGACAGCAGTCATGAAATGAAAAGGCACCTGCTCCTTGGGAGGAAAGCGATGGTGAACCTAAACAGCATGATAAAAAGCAGAGACATCACCCTGCCAACAAAAGTCCACATGGTCAAAGCAATGGTATTACCAGCAGTCATGTATGGCTGCGAGAGTTGGACTATAAGGAAGGCCGAGCGCAGAAGAATAGATTCTTTTGAACTATGGTGCTGGAGAAGACTCTTGAGAGTCCCTTGGACTGCAAGAAGAACAAATCAGTCAATCCTCAAAGAAATCAACCCTGACTGTTCCCTGGAAGGCCAGATAATGAAAGTGAAACTCAAAGACTTTGGCCACCCAATGAGAAGGGAGCACTCCCTGGAGAAGACCCTGATGCTGGGAAAGATTGAAGGTCAAAGAAGACGGGGACGGCAAAGGATGAGATGGTTGGACAGTGTCATAGATGCAACGAACATGAAATTGCGCAAACTTCAGAGGACGGCGAAAGACAGGAGGGCCTGGCGGGATCTGGTCCACGGGGTCGCGAAGAGTCGGACTCGACTGTGCGACTGAACAACAACAACAAATTTGCTGCTTAACTATGGATGCCAGCCTTCAGGTGGGACCTGTGGATCCCCTGGATTTACAGCTCGTCTCTAGACTACAGAGATCAGATCCACTGGGGGAAAAGCGGATGGTTTGGAGGGTGGGCTCTGTGGCATCGTGCCCCACTGAGTTCCCTGTCCTCCCCGGGCTCCACCCCCAAATCTCCAGGAGTTTCCCAGTGAAGCACAAATCTATGTCTCCATGACCCCTTAGCCGAATTAGAATCACACAGTCAGAGTCCAACGAGTTAGATGAGTCTCTGTTTAATGCATTTAAAACAGGGAATACAGTTCCATTCCATTCCAAAACTGCATTCTGCCATGACCAGGAAGGGCGGAAGGTCTCATACCCCAAATGAAGTCACATATAGTTTGCACATTAAAGAGTCTCCAATGGGTACCAAGCAGTTAACATCATACACACATCATTTGACAAACATCTCTCAGTGGTGTCAGTAATTACACTTGCTTATCCTGCCGTGCGCCTTGGTGTTTAGTCATGCCGGCCACATGACCACGGAAACGTCTTCGGACAGCGCTGGCTCTTCGGCTTGGAAACGGAGATGAGCACCGTAACCCTAGAGTCGGGTTCGACTGGCTTTCGAGCAAGGGAACCTTTACCTTTATCCTCCCAACCTAGCCGTTCGAAAGCAAGAAATTGCAAGTAGATAAGTAGGTACCACTTCAGTGGGAAGGTAACAGCGTTCCGTGCGCCTTGGTGTTTAGTCATGCCGGCCACATGACCATGGAAACGTCTTCGGACAGCACTAGCTCTTTGGCTTTGAAACGGAGATGAGCACAGCAACCCTAGAGTCGGATTTGACTGGCTTTCGAGCAAGGGAACCTTTACCTTTACCTTTTTATCTTGTCTTCAGAACGTTGCGAACATTAGAGAACACCGGGTCCCTTCCTGGGCTCGCATGTGGAGAGCTAGCTGATAAGGGCTGTGAATCACATTCAACCTCGCTCTCGGCGGCCTTGCAACTTCTAAATCGCATCCCCTTCTTATCGCATCCTAATTCCTTCTACGGAGGCTTCTTATACACAGAAATGCAGATATAAAATAGATGTTCTGCTATAGGTTTCCTTAATCGGAATATTCTAGGTTACATACCAAAATCTGGATCTATTATGATTCAGCTTTTGAAGGCACAGGGACAGCTGTCAATATCCATCAAGGAGAGAGGGTCAGAAATCACATTCAGGAATCACATTATTTTCCCCTTGTCCTACACCAGCCTGGCTCTGGCAGCCCTATCCCCGCATCACCCGCTAGTGGATAGGGCAGACCTGGTAGCCCGCCCCCCGTGCCCAGCCCTTGGGACTTCCCTGGAGATTTAGGAGTCAAGCATTGGGAGGGGAGGGTTTGGAGGGACCTCAGCAGAGCACAATGTGATAGAGCCCGCCCTCCAAAGCAGCCATTCTCTCCCGGGGAACTGATATTCTGGAGATCTCCAGACCCCACCTGGAGGCCGTCAACCCTATCTGTATTCCTCTTTTCTCCTCTTAGCCAGTTTGGTGTAGTGGTTAGGTGTGTGGACTCTAATCTGGGAGAACCGGGCTTGATTCCCCACTCCTCCACATGCAGCTGCTGGGGTGACCTTGGGTCAGTCACAAGTTCTCTCAGAGCTGTTCTCTCAAGGGCAGTCCTCGAAAGAGCTCTCCCAGCCCCACCTACCTCACAGGGTGTCTGTTGTGGGGGGGGGGGAGAAAGGGAAATGGAGATTGTCAGCCGCTCTGAGACTCCCTTGGGTAGTGAAGGGCGGGGTATAATTTCAATCTCTTCTTCTTCTTCTTTTACCTCACAGGGTGTCTGTTGTGGGGAGGGGAAGGGAAAGGAGATTGTCAGCTGCTCTGAGACTCCTTCGGGTAGTGAAGGGCGGGGGTACAAATCCCATCTCTTTTTCTTCTTCTCCTCTCAGCGAAAGACCTGGGACAACAGCTGGCTGTAGGTTGCCAACTGTGGGTTGAGAAATTCCTGGAGATATGGGGGGGGGGGCAGTCTGGGGAGGGGAAGGACCCCAGCAGGGTCTAATGCCATAAAGCCCACCCTCCAAAGCTGCCATTTTTCTCTCTCTAGGGGAACTGAGAAAATCTGCAAATCTGGTGTAATTCTGGGCAGACTCCAGGCCCCACCTGGAGGTTGGCAACTCCTTTCACACCCAGGCTGAAGCAGGATTCTGAAGTCAGACGCTCGCGATGCTTTCAAGCGTCTTTAATAAAGAGATTTTCCCGAGCTGTTGTTGTCATAATAAGATGGTTTGGGGAAGGGGGGGGATGACGACCTGGCAACGGTAAACACGGCATCCTCTTTCTTCTCCGGAGAAACATAATTATCAACCATCCTGCGATGACAGATTCGGAAAACCGACTGTGCAAATCAGCCTCCCCAGTCCTCCCCCTCCCTCCCCAGCCCTCTCTGCAGCTTCATTTGTCAGATACCTCTTCCCTCTTGTTTGGAGAGTGGTACCGTTGGATTCATTAGCACCTTTTGCCACCCGGGGGCCTGTTGAAAGCCTAGAAATTTCCCCAACCATTTGGCAGCAGTTCTGAGCGGATGTGCATTAAGGAGAACCCCATGGCCTCGATGTTTGTGTGGGGTTACACCTCGGTACACATTTTTCAGCTCTCGGAAAAATGCTTCTTGCTGAAGACCGACGTGTGATCTCCAAAATGCCTCCGTTATCAGTGGGTAATTCTCCAGAGAGCCAGTCTGGCGTAGTGGTTAGGAGCGCGGACTCTGATCTGGGAGAACTGGGTTTGATTCCCCGCTCCTCCGCATGCAGCTGCCGGTGAGACCTTGGGTCAGTCACAAGTTCTCTCAGAGCTGTTCTCTCAAGGGCAGTCCTCGAAAGAGCTCTCTCAGCCCCCCCCAAGTCACAGGGTGTCTGTTGTGGGGAGGTGAGGGAGTTTGTAAGCCACTCTGAGACTCTGAGTGAAAGGCTGGGTATAAATCCAATTTCTCCTCCTCCTTCTCCTTCTCCATGATAGCCTCAGCTGAGTCATTTCGGCTTCTACGTAGGGACAGTTCAGGATCGATTTGATCTGGGACCCACTGTTTACACAGACTGAGAGTTCCAACCTAGACCTTGTGGCTAATAGCCACGGATGGACCTCTGCTCCATATAAGAACATAAGAGAAGCCAATGTTGTATCAGGCCAATGGCCCCTCCAGTCCAACACTCTGTGTCACACAGTGGCCAAAAATACGAGGTTCAATATTAAAACCTTTCCATAAAGAAAGGTACATGTATTTATTGATAATAACAAATTTTAAAACATATATAGGGGCCCAATTACAACCGGTGTATATAAAAAGGTAAAGGTAAAGGTGCCCTTGCTCGAAAGCCAGTCGAGTCCGACTCTAGGGTTGCGGTGCTCATCTCCGTTTCAAAGCCAAAGAGCCAGCGCTGTCCGAAGACGTTTCCATGGTCATGTGGCCGGCATGACTAAACACCAAGGTGCACGGAACGCTGTTACCTTCCCACTGAAGTGGTACCTATTTATCTACTTGCAATTTCTTGCTTTCGAACTGCTAGGTTGGCAGGAGCTGGAACTAGAGACGGGAGCTCACTCCGTCATGCGGCACCCGGGTCTCGAACTGCTGAACTACCGACCTTCTACAGCCTGCAGTTCAGCGTCTTAACCGCTTGAGCCACCGCAGCTCCTATAAAACATAACAAAAGCAAGACACTGCTTTTTACTTGTGAATACTGTGGGAACATAATCAAAGAAGGAAATTTTTGGACCATAAGTTTATTTTATAATCACTGGGCTAGTGATTGCACTTTAAAGGTCTTATGTGCATATTTATCCTGTGCCTGGTGATTTTACTTCTGAACAATTTACTTTATGGTCCTTATTGGATCTATACTTTGTATATATTTCTGATTGTGTTTCTGTGAATATAATTATTAACCATCTAGCCACATATGTATGACCTCTGAGGAAGGCCTATTTGGCCGAAACGCGTAAGGTCAACTTTTTAAGCCCTTGATATTGTTATGTTTTATATACATTGGTTGTAATTGGGCCCCTATATATGTTTTAAAATTTGTTATTATCAATAAATACATGTACCTTTTTTTATGGAAAGGTTTTAATATTGGCCCTCCTTTTCACTAACCTTTGTTTGGTTCTGGAGTTTATTATTAGGTTCAGTTTTTTCCCCTTCTTGTTTCTGCCAAAAATACGAGGTGCCATCAGGAGGTCCACCAGCGGGGCCAGGACACCAGAAGCCCTCCCAACTGTTGCTCCACCCCCCCAAGCACCAAGAAGACAGTGCATCACTTGTCTAGTCTGGCATTGAATGGTACTGATGCTACATTGGCCCTGATAAGGTGATTTTACTTGTACTCTTAGGACCTAACGTGGAAGGTACATATTGGCAGTATTGCTCTCTCCAGTATATGCAGTTGCTTCTGACACAAGGCCAGACACATTAGCGGCCTCACAAACAAGATGTTTTTTGTGTGTCATTCAATTCCAGATTGGGAGTTTCCATTTTTGGCCCTCTGCCAATGGTTTACTGCCTCACAATCAGGGCTACTTTGGGGCAGGAACGCACAGGAACGGAGTTCCGGCTGGCTCCTGAGTTGGCCACACCCAGCAGGAGCTCATTAGCATAATAGGCCACACCCAACAGCAGAAACTCATTAGGATTGGCTACATTAGGGGTGTGTGGCCTAACTTGCAAAGGAGTTCCTGCTACAAAAAAAGGCCCTGGGTTTTGACAACAAACAAGGTAAACAGAATAAGAAGCAAACGGTGGGTGTGGCTGGATGACTACACTTCTGGTAACATGGGGGTGCGGCCTCATATGCTAATGTACTGTGCTGTCAAGGGTGTGGCCTAATATGCTAATGAGTGTCTGCTGTTGGGTGTGGCGTATTATGCTAATGAGTTCCTGCTGGGCTTTTTCTACAAAAAAAGCCCTGCTCACGACTGCAACACGGGCTTTGTTGCATGTTGTATTCTGTACTACTAGCAGTAAAGCCCATTGTGGAAATAAATACAACGAGATCTAGAAAGAGGCTCTGGGGGAGTGCTCTGGCTTTGGGCAAACAGTGTCATTTTGCTGTGGTGACCTCAGCAGGGTATAATGGCAGAGTCCACTGTTTTCTCCAGAGGAACTGATCTCTGGTCCCTGAAGAGCAGTTGTAATTTTGAGTGATCTGTAGCCGTCACCTGGAAATTGGCAACAATTGTTACCCAGGACGAAATGGCTGGTTTGGAGGGTGGAGTCTATGGCATTCTACCTGTCTGATGTCCCACCCGTCCGCAAACCCCACCCTCTCCAGGCTCCACCCCTCAAATCCCCAGAAATTTGCCAGCCTGGAGTTGGCAACCCCATCTCCTTCGCAGCTAACCATCAACCTACCATTATCTGCCCCTTTGACTTCAGCTGACTTCCGCCCTCCCTTCTGCAGTGCAATTCTAATTTTGAGTGGTCTCCAGCCCTCACCTGGAGATTGGCAACAATGGTTCCCCATGAGGGACTGAGTGGTTTGGAGGGTGGAGTCTATGGCATTGTACCTGTCAGAGGTCCCACCCCTCCTCAAACCTCACCCTCTTCAGGCTCCATCCCTCAAATCTCCAGAAATTTTCCATCGGGAGTTGGCAACCCTATCAGGATTGGCCCCAATATGTTTTCTCCCAAAGGCCAAAGTAGGTGACTGGACCAAACTTAGTTGCCTACCAACAGGCACTGAGGGGAAAGTAGGGTTGCCAGCTATAAGGAGGGAAATACCTGGAGTTTGGGGGGGTGGATTCTGTAGAGGGCAGCATGGGGGGGGGGGGCGGAAGGACTCAGCAGGTATAATGTCATACGGTCTACCCTCCAAAGCAGCCATTTTCTCCAGGGGAAACTGATCTCTGTCATCTGGAGATCAATTGTAGCAGTGGGAGATCTCCAGGTCCCACCTGGAGATTGGCAACCCTAGGGGAAAGTCAGCTGCACAGCAGGGGGTTGAAGAGAATGGTTTGATGGGTGCTGGGCCAAGATTGGCAACAATACTTCCCCAGGAGCAAATAGCTGGGTTGGAGGGTGGAGTCTATGGCACTGTAACCTGTCTGATGTCCCCCTCTCCGGCCTCCACTCCTCAAATCTCCAGGATTTTCCATACCTAAAGCTGGCAACTTTATCTCCTCCCCTCTCAGTAGCCTCTTATTTTGCCTTAAATTGGTTTTGATGCCAGCAGAGTGAGAAAATGCCAGAGGCTCTGGGTGGGTGCCTCATCGTAAATGCACCAAACAATTCCTAAAGATTTGCCAAAACACTACTCTGTCAATAAATTGCAGCACTTTGAAGTAGCACCAGAGCTTTAAGAGCTCTCCAGCTGTCACCTGGAGACTGGCAACAGCTTGTTTGGAGGGTACGGAGTATGGCATTGTATCTGTCTGAGGTCCTCCTCTTCCTCCTCCTCCTCCTCAGACCCCACCCTCAGCAGGCTTCATTCCTAAAATATCCTGGAATTTTCCAACCTGGAGTTGGCAACCCTATTCTTTCCAGGCAACCATCAGCCTAACCTTTATCTGCCTGTCTGTCTTCAAGTTTACTCCCCCCCCAAGCAGCTGTCATCATTCTCCTCTCCCCCTATGAGGTATGTTAAGGTTGAAAGTGTGTGAATGGTCCATAATCCCCCAGGCAGCTTTTGAGGTGTGGCATGGAGTGAAGTCCAATCAGCTTCCATATGCAAAAGACCTTGAAGGTTCCATATGCAACTGACATTCCAACTGCCTTGCGGGGAGGGGGGTGAGTTTGAGGTGTGGAATGCAGTGAAGACCAATCAGCTTCCATATGCAAAAGACCTTGAAGGTTCCATATGCAACTGACATTCCAACTGCCTTGCGGGGAGGGGGGTGAGTTTGAGGTGTGGAATGCAGTGAAGTCCAATCAGCTTCCATATGCAAAAGACCTTGAAGGTTCCATATGCAACTGACATTCCAACTGCCTTGCGGGGAGGGGGGTGAGTTTGAGGTGTGGAATGCAGTGAAGTCCAATCAGCTTCCATATGCAAAAGACCTTGAAGGTTCCATATGCAACTGACATTCCAACTGCCTTGCGGGGAGGGGGGTGAGTTTGAGGTGTGGAATGCAGTGAAGTCCAATCAGCTTCCATATGCAAAAGACCTTGAAACGCTGGGCGGGACTGCACAAAGCAGCCAGTCAACCCAGCCAGCGTCTTCTGACTGACAGTTCAAGCGTCCATACACTAAAGGGGCCAAATTTAGAATGTTCATATAGAATGTTCTTACTCAATTATATATAAGGAGAGATTAGACCTCTGAAGAAGGCTCAATGTAGCTTAGAGTAGCATTTTAAAGGCTGTGGGAAGATCCAGTCCTGGTTCTCCCAGTGTCTTGTCTGCTTCGATCTTTAATTTCAGCCCAGAAGAGGACCTAAGGCTTTGTTCCACCTCTGAAGAAGGCTCAATGTAGCTTAGAGTAGCATTTTAAAGGCTGTGGGAAGATCCAGTCCTGGTTCTCCCAGTGTCTTGTCTGCTTCGATCTTTAATTTCAGCCCAGAAGAGGACCTAAGGCTTTGTTCCAGAGATTTCATAGAAAAGATGAGTTTGAAGGAAAGGTCTCAGGGCATTGAGGGAGTTCCAGGCCAGAGAGGCAGCCAGAAAGAAATGGCAGCATCCAGGGGTCTTGTTGTAGAAAAAGAGCTGCCGGAGCTCATTAGCATAACTCATTAGCATAACTTATTTGCATATGCCACGCCCCCTGACATCACCGGAAGTGACAGAAGGCCACACCCCCTGACATCACCGGAAGTGTGTCAGAAGGCCCGGCTACTTACCCTCCTGCTTCATCCTCATTCCCAAACGGAATGAGGATCGAAGCAGAGGGCGGGGTAAAGAAGGGGCGGGGCTTCACCACGTGACCGCCCCACCCCCTAGAGGTTCTCTTCCGGAGCTCCATACCTGAGAGCTCCCCCCCGACTAGAGCCCTGAAGATAAATGAAATGAAGGGATCACTGCAAAAGCATCTTTATATGTTTGTGCATACCAACAGTATTACAGGGATCAGATGTGGAAGAAAAATCATACAGTCAAAATGGAAGCCGATGAAAATCATGCAAAACAATGCCAACGGGGGGGGGGGGACCAAGAGAGCTCTGGGAGAACTGTGAAGAAGAAGAAGAGGAGACTGGATTTATACCCTGCCCTTCACTACCCAAAGGTGTCTCGGAGCGGCTTACAAACGCCTTTTCCTCCCCCTCCCCACAACAGACACCCTGGGAGGTAGGTGGGGCTGAGAGAGCTCTGACAGAAACTGCTCTTTTTCAAGAACAGCTGTGTCAGAACTATGGCTTGCCCAAGGTCATCCAGCAGGTGCAAGTGGAGGAGTGGGGAATCAAACACGGTTCTTCCTGATTAGAGTCTGCGCACTTAACGACTACACCAAACTGGAGCAGAAGACCCCAAGGCTGATGGGAATTGGAAGAACCGAGGTCAAGAGCAGGGACGTCTTGTGGTATGAATGCAGCCATGTAAAGGGGATATGGTCAAGCATGAATCTGGGATGAGGAGTTTGTGTTGAAAGAAGGCCCTTAAGGACTGCCTCCTCCCATGTGAACCTACCCGTGCCCTCTGGTCCTCTTCGGAGGCCCTGCTTCCATTGCCTCCGTCATCTGAAGCTAGACAGGTGGAGACCCAAGAAAGGGCCTTCTTGGTTGTAGCACCAAAAATTTTGAACTGCCTTAGGATGCATTAACAGAAGCCTTGTGTCCAGATCACGGGAGGTGGTCGTTCCACTCTATTCTGCTATGGTCAGGCCTCACCTGGAGTCCTGTGTCCAATTTTGGGCACCACATTTTCGGAAGGATGTTGACAAGCTCGAGCGTGTCCAGAAGAGGGCAACCAGGATGGTGAGAGGGTTGGAGTCCAAGTCTTATGAGGAAAGGCTGAAGGAGTTGGGTCTGTTTAGCCTGGGAAAGAGAAAGCCTAGAGGGGACACGATTGCAGTCTTCAAATATTTGAAGGGCTGTCACATACAAGATGCAGCAGATCTATTCTCTCTTGCTCCGGATTGCCAGACTAGATCTTTTTGTTGTTCAGTCGCACAGTCGAGTCCGACTCTTCGTGACCCCATGGATCATCTCCCGCCAGGCCCTCCTGTCTTCCGCCGTCCTCTGAAGTTGGCTCAATTTCATGTTCGTTGCATCAATGACACTGTCTAACCATCTCATCCTTTGCCGTCCCCGTCTTCTTTGACCTTCAATCTTTCTCAGCATCAGGGACTTCTCCAGTGAGTGCTCCCTTCTCATTCGGTGGCCAAAGTATTTGAGCTTCAGTTTCATTATCTGGCCTTCCAGGGAACAGTCAGGGTTGATTTCTTTTAGGATTGACTGATTTGATCTTCTTGCAGTCCAAGGGACTCTCAAGAGTCTTCTCCAGCACCATAGTTCAAAAGAATCTATTCTTCGGCGCTCGGCCTTCCTTATAGTCCAACTCTCGCAGCCATACATGACTACTGAAAGACTATTGAAAGAGGTAGTCAATCTTTAAAGGTACAATTGTGGTCTTAGGGTACTGTCTCAGTGATGATCTGGTTCTTATAGATCCACATGGGTCAATGCAGGGGTAATTCATGAGGACAACCAGATGGATTTCACCTAGAGAACTGGTGTTGAGTAGTGATGGGCATGAACTGGGAAAATGTGGTATGGTTCATGGTATGCCAGCTTCAAGCCCACTTTTGCGCTCTCCTCTTTTACCCTGAGCAAGAGGCTCTTTAGGTCCTCTTCACTTTCAGCCATTAGAGTGGTATCATCTGCATATCTGAGGTTGTTGATCTTTTCCCCAGCAATCTTAATTCCCGCTTGTGATTCATCCAGGCCAGCATTTCGCATGATGTACTCTGCATATATATTAAATAAGCAAGGTGACAATATACATCCTTGTCGTACTCCTTTTCCTATGCTGAACCAATCAGTTGTTCCATATCCGGTTCTAACTGTCGCTTCTTGGCCCTTATACAGGTTTCTCAAGATACATGTGAGGTGGTCTGGGAATTACAAGGGAGTTGATACCAGCTAAATATCAGGAGAAACTTCCTGACTGTCAGATTGGTTGAGCAGTGGAACAGGCTGCCTCGGGAGGTGGTGGATGCTCCTTCACTGGACGTTTTCAAGCAGAGGCTGGACGACCATCTTTCGGGTATGTTGTAGGGCTATCTTTCGGCTCTGCTCCTGCAGAGTGCAGGGGGTTGGACTAGATGACCTGCAAGGTCCCTTCCAACTCCAACATTCTATGATTCTATGATTCCCTAAAGAGATTAATCCAGCTGCCTCTATGGGTGTCTTTTACCAGCAAGTGTCTGGCACTCACCCCCCCCCCCCAGGTAACGGTTACTGGCCCTCCTTCTAGATGGTTCACGCGTTTTTAATGGCATTATTTAAACGTTTTAACTGTGTTTTTAAACTCTCAAATGCTTTGATGCTTTCTTCTTATGTTTGCCGTCCTGTCGACTCTGATCGGGTGGAAAGGCAGCATAAAAATGTTTGACCTAAAAAAATGAATGAATGAATGAATGAATGAACAGGTCACTGGTGAGCAACATCAATGTAATTCATGCCCCAGTATTCCTCATTACTTCGTGCAGGTGCGGAAGTTGGACAGTGAGGAAGGCGGACAGGAAGCCAAGGGATTCCTTTGAAATGTGGTGTTGGGGGAGAGTTTTGCGAATACCACGGACCGCCAGAAAGACAAATAAGTGGGCTGTAGATCAAATCAAGCCTGCCCAAAGTCTCCCTGGAAGCTAAAATCAAGAAAAGGAAAGTAATGACTCGTGGGGAATTACACAAGGTTGACGATGGAGATATTGAAATGGTGCAAGGTTTCCTGTTCCTTGGCTCCATCAGAGAGCCAGTTTGGTGTCGGGGTTAGGAGCGCGGACTCTGTTCTGGGAGAAACGGGTTTGATTCCCCCCCTCCTCCACACGCAGCAGCTGGTGTGACCTTGGGTCAGTCACAAGTTCTCTCGGAGCTGTTCTCTCAAAGGCAGTCCTCGAAAGAGCTCTCTCAGCCCCACCTACGTCATAGGGTGTCTGTTGCGGGGAGGGGAAGGGAAAGGAGTTTGTAAGCCACTCTGAGGCTCCGAGTGAAGGGTGGGGTATAAATCCAGCCTCCTCATCCTTGTCCTCATCCTCCTTCTCCTCATCCTCCTTCTCCTCCTCCCCCTCGTCCCCCTCATCCCCGTCCTTCTCCTTCTCCTCCTCCTCTTCTCCTCCTCCTTTCCTCCTCCTCCTCCTCCTCTTCTTCTTCTTCTTCTTGAGAGAGAGAGACTGCAACCAAGGAATCAGGAAGAGATTGAGACTGGAGAGGGCAGCCATGGAGGATCTAGAAAAGACCCCTAAGCGTGAGGATGTGTTGACCAAGATCAAGACAAAGTATGCCGTTGTTGCTACGTATGGGTCGGAAAGTTGGACAACGAAGATAGCAGTTGGAAAGAAAGTGGATTCCTTTGAAATGTGGTGTTGGAGGAGAGTTTTATAGATAACACGGACTGCCAAGAAGACAAATCAGTGGTGGGTCCCACATCAAATCGAGCCTGAACTTTCCCTAGAAGCGGAAATGACTCGGCTGAGGCTATCGTGGAGAAGGAGGAGGAGGAGGAGGAGGAGAAATTGGATTTATACCCTGCCCTTCACTACCCAAAGGTGTCTCAGAGCAGCTTACAAACTCCTTCCCCTTCCCCTCCCCACAACAGACACCCTGTGAGGTCGGTGGGGCTGAGAGAGCTCTTAACAGAAACGGCTCTTTTTCAAGAACAGCTCTTATCAGAGCTACGGCTTGCCCACGGTCATCCAGACAGGTGCAAGTGGAGGAGGGGGGAATCAAACCTGGTTCTCCCAAATTAGAGCCCGCGCACTTCATCACGACACCAATCTGGTTGAAGAAGAAGAAGAGATTGGATTTATAACCCGCCCTTCACTACCCAAAGGTGTCTCAGAGCAGCTTACAAACTCCTTCCCCTTCCCCTCCCCACAACAGACACCCTGTGAGGTCGGTGGGGCTGAGAGAGCTCTTTCGAGGACTGTCCTTGAGAACAGCTCTGCGAGAACTATGGCTTGCCCAAGGTCATCCAGCAGCTGCAAGGGGAGGAGTGGGGAATCAAACCCGTTTCTCCCAGATGAGAGTTCGCGCACGTCACCACGACACCATCATCACAGGATGAGAAGACAAGAGGCTCTGGAAAAGACAAGAATGCTAGGATAAGCTGAAGGCCGCCAGAAAAGTGGAAGACCCAACCTGAGATGGATGGACTCCATCGAGGCAGCCACGGCCTTCAGTTTGCAAGACATGAGCAAGGCTGTTAGCGAGAGCCTGTTTTTGAGGGCATTCATTCACAGGGTTGGCATGAGTCCGACGCAACTTGACAGCACTTCACACACTCAGTTATTTCATTTCATTTCATTTTCATCCCGTCTCCCCCCAGCAATCGGGGCTCAGGGCAGTTAACAACATAAATACCAAACATAAAGAGAAATGCAAATAGTCTATAAGACAATTTAATGCACCAGCACTCGTGTTATGACAATCAGAGAAGTTGGAACACTCTGTCTGGGACAGTGACGCTGTGTATCCTTGGTGCTTGGGGGGCAACAGTGGGAGGGCTTCTGGCGTTCTGGCCCCACTGGTGGACCTCCTGATGGCACCTGAGCTATGGCCCCTATGTGACACAGAGTGTTGGACTGGAGGGGCCATTGGCCTGATCCAATATGGCTTCTCTCATATTTTTATATGGAGCAGAGGACCATCAGTGGCTATTGGCTACAAGGTCTAGATAGAACACTCTGTCTGGGGCAGTGGTGCTCTGTATTCTTGGTCCTTGGGGGGCAACATTGGGAGGGCTACTGGAGTTCTGGCCCCGCTGGTGGACCTCCTCATGGCCCCTATGTTTTGGCCACTGCGTGACACAGAGTGTTGGACTGGATGGACCATTGGCCTGATCCAACATGGCTTCTCTTATGTTCTTATGTCTGGGGCAGTGATGCTCTGTCTTCATGGTGCTTGGAGGGGGTAACATTGGGAGGGCTACTGGAGTTCTTGCCCTGCTGGTGGACCTCCTGATGGCCCCTGGGTTTTGGCCACTGCGTGACACAGAGTGTTGGACTGGATGGACCATTGGCCTGATCCAACAGGGCTTCTCTTATGTTCTTATGTTCTAAGCTGATAGCAGACCCTTGAAGATTGCCTCAATGAAACACATGGAGAAATAACTCTGTCTTACAGGCCCTGGGAGACATGAGTCTCTTCTGCCAGGGGATTTCATAAGGCCAGGGCCACAATAAAAAATGCCCTAGTTCTAGTCGAGGTTAGACATGCTATTCAAGGGCCAGGCACCACCAGAAGTCTGTATTAAGCAGAACAGAAGCTCCGCAGGAGGTCAGAATGTGAGAGGTGGTCCTTAAGATGGACCCAGACCATCTAGGATTTCAAAGGTTAAAACCATCACCTTGAATTTGACCCAGAAGCCAATTGGAAGCTGGGGCAGCTGTTTCAAAATGGTCTGAAGATGTGCAGACCACGATGCATTGGTCAATAGCCTGGCAGCTGCATTCTAGATGCCCTGAAGTTTCCAAAGCATCTTCAGGGACAGCCCTGCATAGACCAAATGTCAGTAGTCCAATCTGGAGGTGACAGTCACATGAATCACAGTGGCCAGGTCCGACCAGGACAAATGGGGGGACATCAGATGAGCCTGATGGAGATAGGGGGAAATGTAGTTTTGCCACAGAGGACACTTGTTTATCCAAGGTAAACAAAGTCTCCAGCCAGAACTGCAAGCTCCTTATGGAGTCCATGAAGGTAAGCAGGTCCCTGTCCAGAGCAGGCAACCGAATGAAATAATGACCACCAAAAGAACCAGTCAGGTGTCGTGGTTAAGTGCGCGGACTCCCATCTGGGAGAACCGGGTTTGATTCCCCACTCCTCCTCTTGCACCTGACTGGATGACCTTGGGCAAGCCATAGTTCTGGCACATCTGTTCTTGAAAAAGAACCGTTTCTGTCAAGAGCTCTCGCAGCCCCGCCCACCTCACAGGGTGTCTGTTGTGGGGAGGGGAAGGGAAAGGAGTTTGTAAGCCGCTCTGTAAGTAGAATTTTTGCTCACAAGACTCCACAGCTGAGAGGGAGCATTGCTCACAGGGTGTCTGTTGTGGGGAGAAGGGAAAGGCAATTGTAAGGTGCTCTGAGATTCCTTTGGGTAGTGAAGGATGGGGTTTAAAATCCAATCTCCTCCTCCTCTTCCTCCTCTTCTTCTACTTCCTCACCCATATGTAGCAATGGGGAATACCAGGGCTTTTTTTGTAGAAAAATCCCAGCAGGAACGCATTAGCATAATAGGACACACCCAACAGCAAACACTCATTAGCATATTAGGCCACACCCTTGACAGCACAGCACATTAGCATATTAGGCCATGCCCCCATGTTACCAGAAGTGTTCTCATCCAGCCACACCCACCTTTTGCTTCTTATTCTGTTTACCTTGTTTGTGGTCAAAACCCAGGGCTTTTTTTGTAGCAGGCACTCCTTTGCATGTTAGGCCACACACCCCTAATGTAGCCAATCCTAATGAGTTACTGCTGTTGGGTGTGGCCTATTATGCTAATGTGTTCCTGCTGGGTGTGGCCAACTTGGGAGCCAGCCGGAACTCCGTTCCTGCGTTCCTGCCCAAAAATAGCCCTGGGGAATACTATGGCATGAATTATTGTGACCCAGGTCGCCAGCAACACATCCCCTACACTTAAGGATCTTTTCTAGTTCCTTCATGGCTGCCTTCACACTCTCCATCTCTTCCTGGTTCCTTGGTTGCAGTTTCTCTCTCAGTGGACGATGGAGCCAAGGGACAGAAAACACAGAACCTTTCCCATTTCTTCAGGGGTCATTTCATAGAAAAAGAGGTGCAGGAGCTCATTAGCATAACTCATTAGCATACACCACACCCCCTGACATCACTGGAAGTGTGTCAGAAGGCAACACCCACCGCTCAGGCTCCACTGGACTGTTTTGGATTGCTAGCTATTGGAGGGGGGGGAACGTGCAGATCTGTCCTCGCAGAGGAGGGAGAGCTTGTACCTGAATAAAACTTGGTCTTAAAGGTGCCACTGGACTGTTTTCGACCGGGGGCCCAGGGGGAGCTCTGCAACTTACCTGGCTGCTTCTTGCTCTGACTGAGGGCTGTCGGGAGCAGGGGGCGGGGCTTCTTGCATGTGCCCGCCCCCTGGGCTCTTTACTGCCGGAGCTCCGCTCCTGTGCGCTCCTGCAGGAAATGAGCCCTGCGTTCCTTCATCGTCAGCCTTGCGCAATCCCCCAGGAGTCATTCCTTTCCTCTCCTTGACGTTCGGCTGTAATCCTGCTCAGCCACTTTGCCGTAACCCAAAGGCAGGAAGGCATCTCCGTGAAGCTGAACCGGTTGTCGTGGGATGGCATCGACGAGGCCGGCTTTGCAGAGGAGGTGCGCCGGAGGGATCAGATCTGTGCGCTCAGCCGACGCATGCCACACGCCCCTCGCCATTTTGGACTGAGCGAGAGAGAGAGAGAGAGGAGGAGAAACGGCATCCAATCTGGATTTCTAGTCTGATCCTAGGGAGATCTGACGGCAGGCTGACATCTCCCAGGCCGCAGACAGCCCTGCCTGTCACTTCCGACTGCTCCTCTCTGGGGACGCCCCAGTGGCTGCGTAATTGCATTCCTAACAACACCGCATTAGATATGGGTGGTGAACACAAGATGTCGGTAGCTGTTATCTCCGCTGGTAATAGAGTCGCCGTCCCCTGCTAATATGATCCCGGGCGCACTGTCTGACATGCTGCCAAACATCCGGTGCCAGTCCCAACTCCGCTCAAGCGTCGTCTGTGTTCTGTGGCAGTCGGGTGGAACAACTGGGGAATGAAATGGCATCGTTTTGTTTGTCATTTCTTAGAGCCTCTGGTCCTTGGACCTGTCTTCCCTTGCTTTGGCTACTGAAACTGTTTCCTCCTCATTGTGCTATATCTATCCGTCCGTCCATCCTCTGCCTGAATCGGCCCTTCCACTGTTGCTCTCCCCCCCCAGCATCAAGAATAGAGAGCGTCACTTGCCCCAGAAAG
>NW_015164738.1:107903-113108 GCF_001447785.1 Gekko japonicus
TGGATCAGGCCAGTGGCCCATCCAGTCCTACACTCTGTGTCACACAGGGGCCAAAACCCAGGGGCCATCAGGAGGTCCATCGGTGGGGCCAGAACTCCAGAAGCCCTCCCACTGTTGCCCCCTAAGCATCAAGAAGACAGAGCATCACTTGCCCCAGACAGAGTGTTCCATCTAGACCTTGTGGCCTATAGCCACTGATCGTCCTCTGCTCCATATAAGAACATCGGAGAAGTCATGTTGGATCAGGCCAGTGGCCCATCCAGTCCAACACTCTGTGTCACACAGGGGCCAAAACCCAGGGGCCCTCAGGAGGTCCATCGGTGGGGCCAGAACTCCAGAAGCCCTCCCACTGTTGCCCCCTAAGCATCAAGAAGACAGAGCATCACTTGCCCCAGACAGAGTGTTCTCTCTGTACCTTGTGACTAATAGCAGCTGATGGACCTCTTCCTCTTCGAGAGCCAGTTTGGTGTCATGGTTAAGTGCACGGACTCTAATCTGGGAGAACCGGGTTTGATTCCCCACTCCTCCACTTGCAGCTGCTGGATGACCTTGGGCAAGTCATAGTTCTGTCAGAGCTGTCCTTGAAAGAGCAGTTCTCTCAGAGCTCTCTCAGCCCCACCTACCTCACAGGGTGTCTGTTGTGGGGACGGGAAGGGAAAGGAGTTTGTAAGCTGCTCTGAGACTCTGAGTGAAGGGTGGGGTATAAATCCAATCTCCTCCTCCTCGTCTTCTTCGTCGACATAAGAACATAAGAGAAGCCCTGTTGGATCAGGCCAATGGCCCATCCAGTCTAACACTCTGTGTCAGAGTGGCCAAAACCCAGGCACCATCAGGAGGTCCACCAGCAGGGCCAGAACTCCAGAGGCCCTCCCACTGTTGCCTCCTGAGCACCAAGTAGACAGAGCATCACTTGCCCTAGGCATCAGAAGATAAGATAAGCCATACTGGATCAGGCCAAGAGCCCATTTAGTCCAACACTCTGTATCACACAGGGGCCAAAAATACCAGGTGCCACCAGGAGGTCCACCAGCAGGGCCAGAACTCCAGAGGCCCTCCCACTGTTGCCTCCTGAGCACCAAGTAGACAGAGCATCACTGCCCCAGACAGAGTATTCTAGCTTCTCTGATTGTCATGTCAGAGTGCCAGTGTATTAAATTGCTTTATAGAATATTTGCATTTCTATTTATGTTTGGTATTTATGTTGCTAACTGCCCTGAGCCCCGATTGCTGGGGGGAGACGGGATGAAAATGAAATGAAATAAGAATCAAATGAAATAAAAATAAGCCGGGAGGCAACTTGTTGGCTCTTAGCGGGTGGACACAGTCTGTGGAAGAGAGTTTTCTGCCGAAGCGAAACCCGTGGGGAGGTGAAGGGAACAATGTCTAACAAGGCTTTCCTCCTAAGCTTCAGAAATCCGGACAGTTTCATATAAGATTATTTCTCTGCTGCTAGCAGCCTGGGCGGGTGAAAGCTGGCGAAAATCTTCTTAAAAGGGAAAACTATGAGGAATTTCAAACAGACAATATAATCCAGGAGAGGAACGGTTCCCAAACGGTTTCTGGTCTGTCATTTCAGACAGAACTGATTTAGAACCGGTTCCCTATTGGAATATATTTGTAATTTCACACACAAATGCTTCTATCCCGTTTAGGAAACGGGGCTGAAGCGGTTTACCCGTCAACCGCTTCCAAGTAGTCTTCAGTTTCATCTCCGGGTTCCGATGTGCCTTTTTCCCGCCGTTTTTCGCCCGCGTGGGTGATCTCCGGCTTTTTAAAAAAATGTTTGCTTTATAGCGCTATAACGGTATAACGCTATAATGGAACAGCGTTATATCAACCCCATTGGAATGCCTGGAATGTTGTGTTATAGCACTATAGCACTATAGCCCTCTAAAGCGAACGTAAAAAAAAAAGCCGGAGATCGCCCGCGTGGGCAAAAAAGGGCGGGGGGAAAGCGGGAAAAAGCGGTGCAGTCTGAAATGGCAAACCGCTTCAGATCCAGCTCTTTACTGGAAGGGGAAAGTCATGTGTGAAATGGCAGCCCTATACCGGTTTTCTCTACGACGGATCAAAAACGGCTTCAAAACGACTTTAAAGGGGTAATGTGAAATTCCTCCATGAGAAAGCATGCAAAGGTTGCCAGCTATGGGTAGGGAAATACTTGAAGATTTGGGGGCCAGGGCCGGGGAGGGCAAAGTTTGGGGAGGGGAGGGACCGCAGCAGGGTACAATGCCTTAAAGTCCACCCTCTAAAGCAGCCATTTTCTCCAGGGGGGCTGATCTCTTCCTGTCTGGAGATCAGATGCAATAGCAGGAGATCCCCAGGACCCATCTGGAGTCTGGAGAGGCAGTTTGGTGTAGTGGTTAGGAGCGTGGACTCTAATCTGGGAGAACTGGGTTTGATTCCCCACTCCTGCACATGCAGCCGCTGGTGTGACCTTGGGTCAGTCACAAGTTCTCTGAGACTCCTTCGGTAGTGAAAGGTGGGGTATAATTCCAATCTCTTCTTCTTTTCTTCATCTAATGCTCATCCACCACCCAGCCCTCCCAAACACATGCGAGCAGTGCCATGTTATTCATATCAAAGGATTGTTGTCAGTTCTGTGGCATCCACCAACAAACGCACAGGTTTTCAAGTGTTTGAAGGGCTGCCATATGAGGATGGAACAGAGTTGTTTTCCACTGCCCCAGAAGGTCGGAACAGGTTGATATGAAAGCAAACGAGCTTTCAGCTAAACATTAGGAAGGATTTCCTGACAGAGCAGTTCCTGAGTGGACCAGACTTTTTTGAAAGGAGGTGGCTCTCTTTCTTTTGAGAGCCAGTTTGGTGTAGTGGTTAAGAGTGGGGGACTCTAATCTGGAGAGCCGGGTTTGATCCCCCACTCCTCCACAAGCAGCTGCTGGTGTGACTTTGGGTCAGTCACAAGTTCTCTCAGAGCTTCTTCTCTGACGAGCAGTCCTCGAAAGAGAACCGGGTTTGATTCCCCACTCCTCCACTTGCAGCTGCTGGATGACCTTGGGCAAGTCATAGCTCTGTCAGAGCTGTCCTCGAAAGAGCAGTTCTCTCAGAGCTCTCTCAGCCCCGCCTACCTCACGGGGTGTCTGTTGTAGGGAAGGGAAGGGAAAGGAGTTTGTAAGTTGCTCTGAGAAACCTTTGGGTAGTGAAGGGCGGGGTATAAATCCAATCTCTTCTCTTCTTCTTCATACTCCACTCTCCTTAAGCACCATCCTCAAATCTCCAGGAATTTCCTTTGCTCATTTTTAATTTGACAGGATTAGATAAGGTAGGCAATTTCTGTTCTAATTAGTGTGTCGATGGGGAACTGTTACGTTGTGATTTTGGATATGTTCATAGAAAGTTCATTTTTTTAAGCACTAGGCTAGCGGTCTCTGAATTGTTTATAGCACTGGTTGTGATCTTCCTATGCTGTTAATGTTTATTCAATAAAATGTATTTTAAAAAAAATTCTCCAGGAATTTTTCAAGTCAGAGTTGCCAACCCAATCAGGGTCCTTGCATTCAACCCCTTGCTTAATGCAGGAGACCCAAAGTGAAAGCATTCTGTTGGGTTGTTACAAGTCAAAACACTTCAGTATTTACAGGGTTAATGTTGTTTGTTAAGTCACATGTTTGTTTGTAACCAATCTGTTTGGACAACAGAATGCCCGGGAACTTTGGAGCTAGTTTGCTAGTCTGATTGGAAACCAAGGTGTCAAGTATTTAGCATATTGGCTTCTCCTCCTGTTCTTTGTTCTGACTGAGAGGGAGACGCCATTCTTCTTCCTCCCTGTTTTACCTTTTAGTTGTAAGCAGGGCACTTTCTGTAGAAAAAGCCCAGCAGGAACTCATTAGCATAATAGGCCACACCCAACAGCAGGAACTCATTAGCATATTAGGCCACACCCCTGACAGCACAGCTCATTAGCACATTAGGCCACACCCCCATGTTACCAGAAGTGTGGTCATCCAGCCACACCCACCTTTTGCTTCTTATTCTGTTTACCTTGTTTGTTGTCCAAACCCAGGGCCTTTTTTGTAGCAGGAACTCCTTTGCATGTTAGGCCACACACCCCTAATGTAGCCAATCCTAATGAGTTTCTGCTGTTGGGTGTGGACTATTATGCTAATGAGTTCCTGCTGGGCGTGGCCAACTTGGGAGCCAGCCGGAACTCCGTTCCTGTGCGTTCCTGCCCCAAAATAGCCCTGGTTGTAAGGATGTAGGCATATTAGCTCTTTGTTATTTTATATCCTGTGTACTTTTTCCCATGTTAGGTTTATAGTAAACTTTTAATTTTATGACATTTATACCCCGCCCTCCCCGCGAGCGGGCTCAGGGCGGCTTACATAAGGCACCGAGCGCGTTCAGTATACAAATTACATGATACAGAATACAAAATTAAAACAACTTAAAACAGCTTAAAATCAGTTCTGCTGATGCACATATAACTCCTAACATCTTGTGTAACAGGGGGGAAGGCTGGGGTGATGGAAAGATGTTGCCCCCCCCCGGTGGTCTCTCTTTACAAAGAGCGGTGGTGGAAGTGGCTGTGGAGGCTCCTACTCATAAGCCTGGCGGAAGAGCTCCATCTTGCAGGCCCTGCGGAACTGCACAAGGTCCCGCAGGGCCCTGATCTCCTCCGGGAGCTTGTTCCACCAGGTAGGAGCCGCCACTGTATATTTTAATACATACCATGGACTCAGTCTCTTAATACTCTGCTGACTTACTCAATAAGAATCCCAACACATTCCTAATAGACTGGAATCTGAGTAGCACTTTAACGACCAACGAGATTTCCCAGAGTATAAGCTTTTGAGAGTCAAACTCCATTAATCTCAAAAGCTCCTACCCTGAAAATTCTGTGGGTCGCGAACATGCTCATATCTTGCTGTTCTACGGCAGACAAACACAGCTACCAACCTGAAACAAAAAGAAAAGGGTGAACTTTCCCACTGTGGCGTGTTCAGAGACCTCCAATCAACGCTCCCTCTGAGCTGTGGAGCCTTGTGAGCAAAAATTCTTCTTTGTGAGCTACTGGCATGAAAGTGGTGCATGAGCGATTCAGCTACTTCATAAATTAGTCTGCTCTGGAGCCCTCCTTCCTGAGCCGAGACAAAAATGTGTGAGCCGTAGGCTAAGAAACTGTGAGCTATCTCACACTAACTCAGCTTAGAGGGAACACTGCCTCCAGATGTGTCCTAGCTGCTC
>NW_015164738.1:113120-156054 GCF_001447785.1 Gekko japonicus
TCCCTATAGAGCAGGGGTGTCGAACTCATTTGTTACGAGGGCCGGATATGACATAAATGAGACCTTGTCGGGCCGGGCCGTGTGTGTCATAAAAAGTAATGCCAGGTAGTAGAGATACAAACTTTATAGAGGAAAATAAAAACATGCTTAAAACAGCACTCTTGCAGTATTTTGTTTATTTCACAGTGTCTGATAACTGACACCTCTTGCTCTGTATTATTGCATCAAAATGTCTGTGCTGTTGGACTCTTGAGTATGCTGTTCGGGTGTGTATCTGTAAGCTGCAAACCTACGATGACGCAGCAGCAGCAGAACTGGAAGAAGAAGCAGAAGACAGCCAGTTCCGCTGCGGGCCCGATAGAAGCCCTCCGGGGGCCTGATCTAGCCCCTGGGCTGCACGTTTGACACCCCTGCTATAGAGGGTAACCCAAAGGCTACTAGCTGGCAACTGTGAGCTATCTGAGTCATTTTATTTATTTATTTAATTCATTTAATACCCTGCCTTTCTCCCCAATGGGGACCCAAATTGGCTTACGTCCTTCTCTCCTCCCGTTTATCCTCACAACAACCCTGTGAGGTAGGTTAGGCTGAGAGAGTGTGACTGGCCCAAGGTCACCCAGCGAGGTTCCATGGCACGAGTGGGGATTCGAACCCGGGTCTCCCAGATCCTAGTCCAGCACTCCTAACCACTACACCACACTGGCTCTCCAGTCAGTCAGGAAAATAGTGCACAGGAGTCAACCACTCCCCCAAGAGTCCCAGTCTCAACTGCCCTCCCTAGTGACTGTTTAGCAACTGAGACTGCAGTGAAGATCCAGAGCAGGGGTGTCGAACTCATTTGTTATGAGGGCCGGATCTGACATAAATGAGACCTTGTTCGGCCGGGCCGGGTATGTCATAAAATGTAAATGTGTCAGGCTCCCCCACAGCATCAATGAAGTACACTCTTGAAGAAAGGTTTTACTTTATTTGAAGCTATAGGTGCATGTACAGGATCACTGTTAGAAATGAGGGGGGGATCAACGAGCATGACAGGTTATAGTACATTCAAACCGCTGAGGCCCAATTGCGGGACTTCCCGCGCGCGCCATCAGGCCTGGGAGCAAAACGCTTCTAGGCAGAATAACATATCTCCTTCCCACGGCCCTCCGTGAGATCACCCAAGCAACTATCCAGCAGCAACCACCTGTGGCCTTGAGAGATATAGACGTTCCAGCAGCGAAGCAATTAAGCGCATCAACCGGTCTACATATGAAAGCGAAAGCACTCAAGCGCATACATGGGATAACCAAAAGAAAAGAATTTGGCAGCTTGCTGACAAAATGCCATGAAGCGGAGACATAAACTTCATAAAGGACACAAACACAAAGTGGTTTTTTTTAAATTTAAAATAAAAACATGCTTAAAACATTAGCACTCTCTGCAATATTTTGTTTATTTAACGGCGTCTGATAACTGACCCCTCTTGCTCTGAATCATTGCATCAAAATGTCTGTGCTGTTGCAATCTTGAGCATGCTGTTCAGGTGTGCATCTGTAAGCTGAAAACCTATGATGACACAGCAGCAGCAGAACTGGAAGAAGAAGCAGAAGACAGCCAGTTCCACTGCGGGCCTGATAGAAGCCCACCAAGGGCCTGATCCGGCCCCTGGGTTGCATGTTTGACACCCATGATTTAGAGCCTAATCAGTTCGGACCCTGTATGGGGCCAAAGACAACAGACCCAGGCGTTGTTCGTTATACTGTGCTTACCAAGTTAAACAGGAGAGAAGGTGTCATAGAATACCCCAGCCTTGTCAGATCTCGAGAGCTAAGCAGGATCAGTGCTTGAATGGGAAACCACCAAAGGAAGACTCTTCAGAGGAAGCCCATGGGCAACCACCTCTGCTTCTCACTTGCCTTGAAAGCCCCTTCCTGGGCCTGCCATAAGTCTTGGATAGGAGACCATCAAGGAAGACTCCACAGAGGAAGGCCATGGCCAACCACCTCTGCTTCTCACTTGCCTTGAAAGCCCCTTGCTGGGGCTGCTGTAAGTCTTGGAAGGGAGGCCACCAAGGAGGTCTCTGCAGAGGAAGGCCATGGCAAAACACCTCTACTTCTCCCTTGCCTCAAAAGCCCCTTGCTGGGGCTGTCGTAAGTCTTGGATGGGAGACCACCAAGGAAGACTCTGCAGAGGAAGGCCATGGAAGAGCACCTCTGCTTCTCACTTGCCTTGAAAGCCCCTGTGTAGATTCTCTCCTCCCCAGACCAGTCCAGGAATGGGAGGGAAAGAATTCTGCACTGGAACCATACATTACACAAGAACCCAGGAGAGATAGCCTCTCTGGATTTACAGACACAGCCACCAGGATCTCTAGACTAATCCCTCACCAGCCTGAGATTAGAGATCCAGAATCTCAGTTGGCATGTGGATTTTACACTTCCACAACTCTGTATAGAGCTGTACAGTTAATCTTAGCAAGGTAGCATAATTGGTGAGCGGTGCAGACAACAGGAGTTAGCTTGGAGTCAGTTGCACATCAAGCAGACACTATTTATAAACAAGAATAAGGTTTATTCAGTACAGACTTGCAATCAGACTAGAAGAATTCAAAAGAACAACCTAAGCAATGTTTTGCCTTACTACACAATAATAAGCATATTTACCAAGTCAGGAACAAGTATCAGTCCAGAATAGTCCAGGGGAATAATCCAAGAGCCCCAAGGGGATTTGGAGCAAGAAGTCCATCTTTGTAAGCATGCAGCCATGTGCTCAGCTGCACCAAAGAGTTCTTTGTTCTGCCTGGGACAGCATTTCCCACGTGCAATTCAACAGAAGGAGAGAGCAAGAGAAAATCTGAAATCTCCTCCAAGGGTCAGACAATTAAAACCCCCAATCTAATTAGAATCGGCTGTGGCCATCAGCCAATCCAATGAGGAAGGGGTTGTCCACTTTTTGGGGTTGTCATGGCAATGGGTGGGGGATAGGCTAGGTCTGGGGAACACCCTCTGCAGTGAATGATCCCAGAGTCCAACCCACCTTGGGCCTACGTGCCTGTTTGCTCGTCAGCTAGGGCATCTGCTCTTCTGCCAGCGAGTGAAGGAATGTTTATGGCAGGGCTATAAAGGAAATCTGGTTGGCTTTAATAGGAAATCAAAACAGCAGGGGATCACAAGATACATTCTAAGGGAGACATGAAGCCTATAGAACATTCCAAGGGAGACATGAAGCCTATAGAAATTAATATTTCTATACAGCCCCTTGCTGGGGCCGCCATAAGCCTTGGATGGGAGACCACCAAGGAAGACTCTGCAGAGGAAGGCCATGGCAAAGCACCTCTTAATTATATATTTATTTATTATTAAATTTATACCCCCACCATACCCAGCCATGGCCATCTCAGGGTGGCTAACAGAAAAAATAATAACAGCAATAAGTCATTTAAATAGTTCTAAAATCATAAAACAATTTCAACGTTAAAAAGGTGCTAACAGATTGTCAATTTAAGTTAAATTTAAGATGGCCTTGAAAGCCTCTTGCTGGGGCTGCCATAAGTCAGTTGCAAATGGACAGCACGTACGTAGGTAGAAAGTCAAACAGAGCCCACCACCAGGATCGAATGAGCTTGACTGTTGTCACAGTCCCAAACCGGGCTGCAAAACCACTGATGGGCTGGTGGATGTGTCGGGGGTGGCATTCCCATGCCGCATGCCGCACAAGCATCCATCCAACGAATGGGGATGTGGTAACTACAGCACATCTGAAATGGGAAGGGGTTTCACCGAAGCTTTTATGGGTTGCAAGATGCACAGGGACATACGAATATAAGGACAGCCCCACTGGATGAGAACAGTGGGCCATCTAGTCCAGCACCGTGTCTCACACTATGGCCAAGCGGTTCCTCTGGAGGTTCAACACAAAGGCATATAGACAGAGACCTTCATAAGACTATCTGAAGATCCCTGCTGGATCAGACCAGAGGTCCACCTAGTCCGGCATCCTGTCTCAAGCAGTGGCCAAGCAGTTCCTCAAGAAAGGGTCAACAAGAGGGCAGTGAGGCTGAGACCTTCATAAGAACATCAGAAGAGCCCTGCTGGATCAGACCAGAGGTCCATCTAGTCCAGCACCCTGTCTCACACAGTGGCCAACCAGTTCCTCTGGAGGTTCAACAACAATAGAGACCTTCATAAAACCATCTGAAGATCCCTCCTGAATCAGACCAGAGGTCCATCTAGTCCAGCACCCTGTCTCACACTATGACCAACCAGTTCCTCTGGAGGTTCAACAACAAGGCATAGAGACAAAGACCTTCATAAGACCATCTGATGATCCCTGCTGGATCAGAGCAGAGGTCCATCTAGTCCAACATCCTGTATCAAGCAGTTCCTCAGGAGGGTCAACAACAGAGCATAGAGACATAGAGCCCTGCAGGATCAGACCAGTGGCCCATTTATTCCAGCCTCCTGTCTCACACAGTGGCCAACTAGTTCCTCAGGAGGGCCAACAACAGAGCATAGAGGCTGAGGTCCTCCCCTGAGAAGAACATCAGAAGATCCCTGCTGGATCAGACCAGTGGTCCATCCAGTCCAGCATCCTGTCTCACACAGCAGCCAACCAGTCCTTAATTTCTGTGATTTTGCAGGAGAGACCTGCATTCTCAGAAGAAGAGAAGAGATTGGATTTATAGAAGAAGAAGAAAAAAAAAAAGAAGAGGAGGAGGAGGAGGAGGAGGAGATTGGATTTATAGCCCACCCTTCACTACCCAAGGGAGTCTCAGAGCAGCTCCTTTCCCTTCCCCTCCCAACAACAGACACCCTGTGAGGTAGGTGGGGCTGAGAGAGCTCTGACAGAAACTGCTCTTTCTTAAGAACAGTTGTGCCAGAACTATGGCTTGACCAAAGTCATCCAGCAGGTGCAAGTGGAGGAGTGGCGAATCAAACCTGGTTCTCCCAGATTTGAGTCAGCACACTTAACCACTACACCAAACTGGCTCCCTGCCCTTCACTCCAAGTCTCAGAGCAGCTTACAATCTCCTTTCCCTCCCCCTCCCCACAACAGACACCCTGTGAGGTAGGCGGGGCTGAGAGAGCTCTCTCGAGGAGGGCCCTTCAGAGAACAGCTCTGAGAGATCTGTGACTGACCCAAGGTGACACCAGCAGCTGCATGTGGAGGAGTGGGGGAATCAAACCCGGTTCTCCCAGATTAGAGTCTGCACTAACCACTACACCAAACTGGCTCTCGCATTGGGTTCGCTCTGTGACACTGTCAGAAAGCCTCGTCTAGTCGCTAAACGGAACCCCCTCAAGGCAGGGGGGACATTGCATGCCTGAGTTATCATCCCTACAGGCTCCGGAGGCTGCTCAGTTCTCTTCTCTTCCAAACCACCAACCAGGCAGATGCGAAGACAGAAGGTGCACTTGGAGGTGGCCCAGCAATGCTGCAGGCCAAGGATCTGCCCCCTTTGCCTCCTGCCAGCTCAAAGTGGAGGGGTGGAACTCTGGCAATGGGTGAGCCCAATCCACTAATGACTCAGACGACAATGCTCCACTTAGCTATCGCTGCCGCACACAACCACCTTGGAGTCCTTTGGGCTCTAAAGACGGTAGCTGCTGTCACAGCAATGGCAACTGCAATGTTTTTAAAAGAGAAGAAGAAGAGGAAGAGATTGGATTTATACCCCGCCCTTCACTACTCCAAGGCATCTCAGAGCGGCTGACAAACTCCTTTCCCTTCCCCTCCCCACAACAGAAGAGAAGAGACTGGATTTATAGAAGAGGGGGAGGAGGAGGAGGAGGAGGAGGAGGAGATTGGATTTACAGCCCACCCTTCACTACCCAAGGGAGTCTCAGAGCGGCTGACAAATTCCTTTCCCCTCCCCTCCCCACAACAGACACCCTGGGAGGTAGGTGGGGCTGAGAGAGCTTTGACAGAAAGTGCTCTTTTTTCAGGAACAGCTCTTATCAGAACAATGGCTTGCCCAAGGTCATCCAGCAGCTGCGAGTGGAGGAGTGGGGAATCAAACCCAGTTCTCCCAGATTAGCGTCCGCACGCATATCCACTAAACCAAACTGGCACACTTAACTACTACACCAAAGCCTGAAGGCACCTTCCGGTATCGTGGAGGAGGGAAATAGGGCCTGCTGTCAGGTAGCCCTGTTATCGGTTTGGAATGTGGAGGGGTGTTCTCCCGTTTTCTGTCTCAGCTCTCCCCGGCTCACCAACTGTTTGCTGTCTCATGCTTGACCTTGTAGATGCTCCAGCTGCCGTTTTACTCGTCTGGGGAAGTTAACAGCTTCTGCTTTGCCTGCTTGCTTTTACCCCCGCCCGTGAGAGATGTATCCATTGGCTCATGCTTACCGGGGGGATGTTTGATTTTAGTATAACAGAGGCCCTAGTATTGGCGGCCATTCCTGACACAAGCTGTACACGTGTCTCTAGTCCTGGATTTACCAATAAACAGCTATCTTCTCGTGAAGCCCTGTGTTGCGTAACCTGGCTAAGGACCCTGACACCTGCTAGGGAACTGATGGCCCTCAACTGCATCGCCTAGGGTGGCCTGATCCCATCAGATCTCGGAAGCTCAGCAGGGTCGGCCCCGGTTAGTACTTGGATGGGAGACCTCCAAGGAAGTCCAGGGTCGCTTCGCAGAGTCAGGCAGTGGCCAAACCCCTCGGTTTGTCTCTACCCTGACCTGGATGGCCCAAACGAACCCAATCTCATCAGACCTCAGAAGCAAAGCAGGGTTGGCCGTGTTTCATACTTGGATGGGAGACCACCAAGGAATCATAGAGTCGTAGAGTTGGAAAAGGCCTCCATGGCCTTCGAGTCCAACCACCTGCCTGTCAGCTATGCTGCCATGGGGGTTGGGGAGTTCATTCTGTGTCTTGTTCATTGTTACTGCATTCCTATCCCTGCTGCTAGGCCTTTGCTGTAACGCTTATCTCTACAGATGGGCAGCAGGTTATGTTGTCTGGAGGGCTCCTATGTACCGTGAGAGACTCCTGGTTCCCAGCTGTAGCCGCCTAACGGTTGCCTGACTTATCCCACGCGCGGGAGGGTCCCAAACAATGTTCCCTCTAAGCTGTGGAGTCTTGTGAGCAAAAATTCTACTTTGTGAGCTACTGGAATTAAAGTTGTGAGCAGGCGATTTGGCTCCTGCATAAATTAGTTTGCTCTGGAGCCATCCTTCCTGAGCTAAGACAAAAATGTGTGAGCTGGAGGCTAAAAAACTGTGAGCTAGCTCACACTAACTCAGCTTAGAGGGAACACTGGTCCCAAATTGGACAATGCCCTGGGAGGGGGGTGCATACGAATACCCTATATCCTATTATGCTCTAGTGGCTGAGTCCATTCCTAACAGTGCCTGTGTTACTGCATCTATAGCTTTGTAATAAAAGTATAACCGTTCCTGAATGTGTGTACTTCGTTGTTAGCTGTGGGTTCTGACATTCTGTTAGGAATCCTCCATTCTCTATCTCTGCAGGAAATTCACAGATACCCCCCCCCCTTCCACACACACACACAGTGACCACCGTTCCATGCTCAGAAGATGACAAAAAAACCCTCCAGGATCCCCGGCCAAACTGGCCTGGAGAAAAATTGCTTCCGGACCCCAAAGTGGCCATCAGCATTTCCCTGGGGGTGTAAGAAAGGGCCACGAGAACTAAGCTCCGAGGCAACCGTTCCTGCCCTCCCTTCTCACGATCTGCCCAAGTTCATGGAATCGGCATTGCTATCAGGTGGCCCTCTAGCCTCTGCTTGAAAACCTCCAAAGGAGGAGAGCCCACCACTTCCCGAGGAAGCCTGTTCCCCTGAGGAACTGCTCTAATCAGGAAGTGATGCTTTGGGTAGTGAAGGGCAGGGTGTAAATCCAATCTCTCCTTCTTCTTCTTCTTCTTAAATGCGTGGACTCTAATCTGGGAGAACTGGGTTTGATTTCTCACTCCTCCACTTGCACCTGCTGGATGACCTTGGGCAAGCCATAGTCCTCACAGGGTGTCTGTTGTGGGGAGGGGATAAATGCAATCTCCTCCTCCTCCTCCTCCTCTTTTTTTCTTTTTTCTTCTTCTTCTTCATTGTGGACGTGGTCTTCAAAAAATGCACAGCTGATTCATATGGCATGCAAATACCCTTGGTTTGTGAGCTCTATTGCAAGATTATGACCCAATAGGAGGGGGAAACTGGAAAGCGGGCGATTTGAAGGACAGCCTCATCAAGAGGCTCCCCAAAACAACATAGCCATTTTGAGGCAGAGCCGGAGTAAAATCGGCTTCACTTGAAATCCGTGTTTCCCAGCCTGTGGGTTCTGTGACCCACATGTGGCTAGGGTAGCCTGTCAAAATGGGTCCCAGGCTTTTGCAGTGTTAATGATTTGTGAATGCTGTGTTTTTTCAAGTAGTCCCCAATCAGTGCTCCCAAGAAGAAGAAGAAGAAGAAGAAGTAGAAGAAGAAGAAGAAGAAGAAGTAGAAGAAGAAGAAGAAGAAGAAGTAGAAGAAGAAGAAGAAGAAGAAGTAGAAGAAGAAGAAGAAGAAGAAGTAGAAGAAGAAGAAGAAGAAGAAGTAGAAGAAGAAGAAGAAGAAGAAGTAGAAGAAGAAGAAGAAGAAGAAGTGAAGAGATTGGATTTATACCCCGCCCTTCACTACCCAAAGGAGTCGCAGAGTGGCTGTTCTTGTTCTTTCTGTTGCCCCAAAAGGCCGGAACCAGAACCAACGGGTTGAAATTAAATGAAGAAGAGGATTTATACCCTGCCCTTCAGTACCCAAAGGTGTCTCAGAGTGGCTCACAGACTCCTTTCCCTTCCCCTCCCCACAACAGACACCCTGTGGGGTAGGTGGGGCTGAGAGAGCTCTGACAGAAACGGCTCTCTTTTCAAGGGCAGCTCTTATCAGAACTACGGCTTGCCCAAGGTCATCCAGCAGGTGCAAGTGGAGGAGTGGGGAATCAAACCCGGTTCTCCCACATTAGAGTCCGCACACTTAACCACTGCACCAAACTGGCTCTTGTGAGCAAAAATTCTACTCTGTAAGGTCCTGGTATTAAAGTTGTTAGTGAGCTGCTGTATAAATTAGTTTGCTCTGGAGCCATCCTGCCTGAGCTACGACAAAAATGTGTGAGCTGGGGGCTAAAACAACTGTGAGCTAGCTCACACTAACTCAGCATAGAGGGAACACTGGTCCCCATAACAAGTAAATGTGGACGGGTGGGTCACCCTTGCCAAAAGAATGGGGGCCACTACTCCTAAACCCTGGAGCACCGTCTGCTGACCCAGGGAGCTCTCCAAGGTGCTGAAGAACCTGGGACCCCGCTTCTGCTCCTGGAGTCCTCGTCTCGGCTCTTAGCTGTCCGCATATTTCTTCCTGCTGCAGCTTCCCTCTTCAAGGTTGGTTCCCTTTGGATTTTGGCTATCATTCTGTGTACTCTCTTGCCAGCCAGAACAGAACAATATTATGACTGCCAGATGCTCCAACTGCCAGCTAAGTTCCATTGTTAATTACAAATACAGAAAAGTAGAGTCATGGAATAGAATCATAGAATCACAGAGATGGAAGGGGCCATACAGGCAATCTAGTCCAACCCCCTAGTCAATGCAAGATCAGAGAAGGAGGAGAAGAAGAAGAAGAGGAGGAGGAGGTTGGATTTATATCATTTTCATACAGCTGGAGTTACTGTTAAATACATCAACAGCTGATCAACCAAGTTGCAATACTGGTAGAGGGACAGCGAAAGCTAAAAATTTCTTAATTAAACAAATTCAAAACCAAATGTTGTATAGTAACTGAAGAAAAGAACAAGAGAGAAGATATTGGATTTATACCCTGTGGTGAAACGGGGACCTGCCCTCAGCCCTGGGAGACCGAGCAGCTGATCTATAGCTTGCAAGCCCCTGTTTTTGCCTTCCCACCCTGCCTTGTGGGGCTATTTCCCTTAGTTACACGCTGCCACCACTCACTGGATTGACACTGCCTTCCTAGAGGGACAGTAAGACCCCTCTGGCTAATTCCCCAATCTTGGGAAGTTGATATCACATTCTTTGGGTGCCCCCTGGAGAGTTGGCAACCCCTCTGATTTGGGCCCATTTGCGTTCCCTAGCCTCCCTTTGTCTCTGGTAACATGCTAAGTGGGGAGGACTAGGTGGTCAAGGCACACCAGGTCTTATTTAACTCAAAAAAGGTTTGTTTTAACTATGTACAACTTAAGCGCAGAAAATAAACACGAGCACATTAACACAACCTGGGCAGAAAATAAATACGATCTAAAACGCCATTCCTCTGTCCCCTACACACACCGTCACTATCTCTGGAGGTTGTGGAGAAACCCCCAGCCCTCCACCGGACTGTTCACTGGTACTGCTGCCCTCCTGGCTGTCCACCACAGTTTATAGTGGTCTGGATGCCCTGGAGTTTGAGGCAACAGGAGCCCCCACCTGTCCGCTCCTTTGAAGCTGCTGTCTACCCTGAGCCAATGGTTGAAGACCAGTCTGAAGACTGAACTCTCCCCTCAGGAGCCAAAGGTCTTATTTATCTCCCTGGCTCCGCCCCTGGGGTGTGTCCATCTTTTCCCGCTCTTTTCCCTACTGCTTCTGGGAACTGTAGGCAGGGAGGTATGGCAGCTCCATTGTTCCCTATGGAGTACCTCCCCCCTCCTAAGGACTACCAGGCTGGCATCCATTTTAAGGTACTGCTGCCTCTGCCTGGCAGCCATTTCATCACATACCCTGCCCTTCATTACCAGGAGTCTCGGAGTGACTTACAATCTCCTTTCCCTTCCCCTCTCCACCTGTGAGGTAGGTGGGGCTGAGAGAGCTCTCCTGAGGACTGCTCATGAGAGAACTGCTCTGAGAGAACTTGTGACGGACCCAAGGACACCCAGCAGCTGCACGCAGGGGAGTTGGGGAATCAAACCCAGTGCTCCCAGATTAGTGTGTGTGCTCCTAACCATGACACCAAATTGGCTCTCAAGGAGAAGTTGTTCATTCATAAAAAAAATAAATCAAGAAGTTGATAATTCATAAAAAGAGTTGTTAGGGCTGAAAAAAGGCAGGCAGGTTTAATAGAAGGTACTTGAGCAGCAGACGAACAGCTGCTCGGAGCACTGGGGGAGGAACTGCATGGCTCGGTAGATATTTCTGCACTCGCAAACCCCCAAAATGCTAGCCCCCTGAGAAGATACTTCTATTTAAAAATCCTGGAAAAAGTAGCATCGGAGTTCTGTATGTCTGACCTTCCTTTAATTTTAATTACGGCAAGTGCACCCCATGACAGATATTCCAGTCTTTTCTTAGACGAAAGGTGGGCAGGTGAGGCATAAAATATATCTGCTTTAATTAGAGGAGGTAGCTGATTAGCGCACAAGGCCTCGCTACAGAGTTTGATGTGGGATCCCATCGCCTAAGCCTAGCCTCCAGAGCTCGGGATCCGTTACACCGAATGCAGCCATTTTTAAAAAAGACTCTCTTCTTCGTTTTCCGTTCTAATAATGCCCTGGAGACGGAATAGTTTCAGAAGAGAGACGAGAGGACAGCGTCTGGCCTCATTTCCACCCTTGGAAATTTGCCTCCGCTGATTAAGGAACGGCTTCCCCCTGCAGTTCGCTTGGAAGCCGTCGCTGATGAACCTGCACGCATCAAACGGAATGTAACACACGGCTCCAGTGAAGAGACTCCTTTAAAAAACTAGTTTAGCAGGAGAGCCCTTTGGACACTAGTGAGTAGAGATGTTATTTCACCAGCAATTCTCTTCCCTTTCTCCTCCTCCTTGGGAGATCTGACATTTTGAGGCTTATTTCAGCGCTGCTCGGGAGTCGTTATTTGGGTTAGGTTTCAGGCAATGCTAATTAATGGGGTTAAGGACTTACATTCTGCAACAGTGACTCACGTTAAGCCCGTGGCGATTCTCTTTGTTAATCCCTCAGGCTACGGAGAGTTCAGGTGCAGTTAATTGGATGGATGTCATTCATGTACGGGGCTGGGAGTTAAGGAGGCCGCGGGGAAAAAGAGACGCCGCAGGGTAAGGGGGCTGGAAATGACATCAATGGGTTTGGGGTCCTCTTCCTGAAATGTATCAGAGGGTAGCTGTGTCTGTATGCTAGATTTGGAATGGCTAGATTGGATTCCAGCAGCACCTTAAAGATCAACAACATTTTCGGGGCCTGAGCATTGGACACGGTTGCCATCCTCCTGGTGGGGGCGGGTTTCCCCCCAATTTCCGGCCCCTCGATTCACCCACCGGTGTGCTGGGTCAGCCGGTCACCACGGATACCATGGACTGGGAACTGGATACGCAGTCCGAAATCAAGTCGAGCAACAGAGCCGAAGGTCGGAAAGCCGGGAAACTTTCAAACTGCTCTAATATATGTTGGAAATGCAGGTCAAACGTTGGAACATTCTACCATATGTGGTGGCGGTGTGTAAAAGTTCAGAAATATTGGAAATCTATACAGAAAATAAGAGATGAAGTGGTAAATGTAAAGCTTGAGTTGATGCCTGAGATTTATTTACTAAATATAATGCCGGAAGCGCTTACCAGTTTGGTGTAGTGGTTAAGTGTGCGGACTCTAATCTGGGAGAACCGGGTTTGATTCCCCACTCCTCCACTTGCACCTGCTGATGTGACCTTGGGTCAGTCACAAGCTCTGGCACAGCTGTCCTTGAAAAAGAGCAGTTTGTGTCAGAGCTCTCTCAGCCCCACCCACCTCACAGGGTGTCTGTTGTGGGGAGGGGAAGGGAAAGGAGTTTGTAAGCTGCTCTGAGACTTCAAGTGAAGGGCGGGGTATAAATCCAATCTTTTCTTCTACTTCTTCTTCTTACCTTTAATGAAAAATATGTAATTTCATATATTATTACAGCTGTGAGAATATCATGGGCCAAACATTGGAAAACAGAAAATCCACCTCGAATAGAAGAAATGAGAAAGAAACTGATGGAAGTAGCAGAAATAGAAAAGTTAAACTCGATATTACTGGGGGAAAATTAGGGTATATTTGTTGAAAGACGGTTAAAAAGGTAAAGGTTCCCTTGCTCAAAATCCAGTCGAATCCGACTCTAGGGTTGCGGTGCTCATCTCCGTTTCAAAGCCGAAGAGCCAGCGCTGTCCGAAGACATTTCTGTGGTCATGTGGCCGGTATGACTAAACACCAAGGTGCACGGAACGCTGTTCCCTTCCCACCGAAGTGGTACCTATTTATCTACTTGCAATTTATTGCTTTCGAACTGCTAGGTTGGCAGGACGGTTAGGATTATATAAATGGTTTGAATATGAAAGATGACTCAAAACTATATGTATCTATATGAAACTGTATTAAAAATGTATGTGGAAAACCAATTTAAAAAAATAAATATATATAAAAAAGAAAGCCGGGAAATCAGTCAGTCGCAGGCGCTAGGAGCAAGGAGCGGATGCTAACAGCAAGGATCAGGTCTGAGCACTGTGGCAGGTGTGTTCAGGACCAGGTCCTCCCTTCCCTGGGAGTCAACCTGACAAGGCTCACAGCCCCTCGTGTTGCCTTTGCAAGAGTTGCAGTCTGGGGCACTCAGGAGAACTAGGTGGGGATTCTGGCCTCGGGGTGTCTCCACCAGGGGGTGCTGGGCCAGGCTCTGGATCAGTCTCTCCCTCTGGCTGCACCTCCTGTACAGCCGCTGGGGCCTCTTCTCCCTCAGGTGCTGTTAAGGGTTCCTTTTCTAGGCTGACTCCAGAGGAGGCCGGGTTGGCAGCTGGCTAGCTGGCCAGCAGGGGGGCGGCGCCCCCAAAGAGCTCCCCCACATCCGACGTGCCTGGGCATGTTGGCAGGGGGACACTCTAGCATTTAGCCAAAACCTTTATGGTATGGCAAGAAGATTCAGGGGAGGAGCCGCCATCCCACCGCCGGCAGAAGGTAGGGACTTGGCAACCCTGGCGCTGGAGAGTCAAAGTTCCCTTCATTGTCTATCTGACAACGGGAGTTCTCACTCTCATAGAGTCATAAAGTTGGAAGGGGCCTCCAGGGCATCTAGTCCAACCCCCTGCACAATGCAGGGAATTCACAAATACCTCCCTGCCACACCCCCAATGACCCCGGCTTCATGCCCAGAAGATAACAAAAAACCCTCCAGGATCTCCAGCCAAACTGGCCTGGAGGAAAACTGCCTCCTGACCCCAAGTGGCAACCAGCATTTCCCTGGGCGTGTCAGAAAGGGCCATCAGAACCAAGCACTGATGCAACCCTTCCTGCCCTCCCTCTCACGATCTGCCTCAAAAGCTTACTGGTTGGGAGGGGCCATGGGAGGAACTGGTTGGCCACTGAGTGAGACAGAAGGCTGGACTAGATGGACCACTGGACTGATACAGCAGGGCTCTTCTGATGTTATTATGAAGGCTTTGGTCTCTATGCCCTGTTTGTTGGCCCTCCAGAGGAACTGGTTGGCCACTGTGTGAGACAGGAGGCTGGACTAGATGGACCACTGGACTGATCCAGTGGGGCTTTTCTTATGAAAGCCTTGGCCTCTATGCCCTGTTGTTGGCCTTCCAGAGGAACTGGTTGGCCCCTGTGTGAGACAGGAGGCTGGACTAGAAGGACCACTGGTCTGATTCAGCAGGGCTGTTCTGATGTTCTTATCAGGGGAAGGCCTCGGCCTCTGTGCCCTGTTGTTGGCCATCCAAAGGAACTGGTTGGCTGCTGGGTGAGACAGGATGCTGGACCTAGATGGACCACTGGTCTGATCTAGCTGGTCTCCTCTGATGTTCTTATGAAGGCCTCGGCCTCTCTGCCCTGTTGTTGGCCTTCCAGAGGAACTGGTTGGCCCCTGTGTGAGACAGGAGGCTGGACTAGAAGGACCACTGGTCTGATTCAGCAGGGCTGTTCTGATGTTCTTATCAGGGGAAGGCCTCGGCCTCTGTGCCCTGTTGTTGGCCATCCAAAGGAACTGGTTGGCTGCTGGGTGAGACAGGATGCTGGACCTAGATGGACCACTGGTCTGATCTAGCTGGTCTCCTCTGATGTTCTTATGAAGGCCTCGGCCTCTCTGCCCTGTTGTTGGCCTTCCAGAGGAACTGGTTGGCCCCTGTGTGAGACAGGAGGCTGGACTAGAAGGACCACTGGTCTGATTCAGCAGGGCTGTTCTGATGTTCTTATGAAGGCCTCGGCCTCTCTGCCCTGTTGTTGGCCTTCCAGAGGAACTGGTTGGCCCCTGTGTGAGACAGGAGGCTGGACTAGATGAACCACTGGTCTGATCCATCAGGGGTCTTCTTATGCTCTTATGTCCCAACAAAGCTTTCCTCCAATGAGTCAGCTGGTTGGTCCACCTACCTCAGTATTGTCTCTTCAGACAGGCTGGCAGTGACTTTTCAGTGCCTCATACATATTCTCGATACCTCAACGAAGACCCTTTCAGCTGCTGGAGATGGCAGTGATTAAACACGGGGCATGCCTCGTGCACAGTGGGGGTTCTCTCACTGAGTCACCCACCCGACCCATTTTCTGCCTCCGAACCTCTCGCACAGATGGGATGCTTTAGTCAGCACAACTGTAACACTGGCAACGGTGGAGAGAAGGGACAGGCGTTCATTCCCAAACTCATGAAGAAAGTGAAAGGAAGGAGGCATTCGTCAGGACAACAGAAATAAACCGTCGCGGCGACAAACGGGGAACAAAATTGCTATCCGTTTAATTAGTTGCCCCTGAGTTTTGCATCTAATTGCCTATAAAACTTGGGACCCTTTCTGCAATTGGTCTCCCGTCCTGCAGAGACAGATCCCTTGGGGGTGGAAGACATTGCCGGAGAATATCAGCCAATTAATAGCACAGAGAAGGGAGGGAGCGAAGACGGGCATGTGCAACAGGAGGGCAAAGAGGGAAGGGCTGGAGACGGAAGGAAACATTAACAGGAAAATAATTGCTTATCCGCAGCCTCTGTGCAGGCGGAGGGGCAGCCGTAGAAGTGAGAGTCATAGAAGAGGCAGTTTGGTGTCGTGGTTAAGTGCACAGACTCTAATCTGAGGGAGCCAGGTTTGATTCCCCACTCTTCCATGTGCAGCTGCTGGTGTGACCTTGGGTCAGTCACAAGTTCTCTCAGCGCTGTTCTCTTGAGGGAAGTCCTCGAGAGAGCTCTCTCAGCCCCGCCTACCTCACAGGGTGTCTGTTGTGGGGAGGGGGAGAGGAGACTGTCAGCCTCTCTGAGACTCTTTCAGGTAGTGAACGGCGGGGTATAAATCCAGTCTTCTCTTCTTCTTCGACTTAGCCCACATCTCTGCCATTTTTGACACACTGAGATGAATGCTCTGGGCTTCCTCTAGCTGGGGGGGGGGCTCTTGGTGGCCTAGACAATCCAGTGGAAGGCTGGGTGAGAAGAAGAGGAGGAGGATAAGGAGGAGGAGGAGATTGGATTTATACCCCATACCCTTCAGTACCCAAAGGAGTCTCAGAGCGGCTCACAAACTCCTTTCCCTTCCCCTCCCCACAACAGGCACCCCGTGAGGTAGGCAGGGCTGAGAGAGCTCTGAGACAACTGCGAAGAAGGAGGAGATGGGATTTATACCCCGCCCTTCACTACCCAAAGGAGTCTCAGAGCGGCTGACAATCTCCTTTCCCTTCCCCCTCCCCACAACAGACACCCTGTGAGGTCGGTGGGTCTGAGAGAGCTCTTTCGAGGCCTACTCTTGAGAGAACAGCTCTGACAGAACTTGTGACCAATGTTCCCTCTAAGCTACGGAGTCCTTTGAGCAAAAAATTCTACTTTGTGAGCTACTGGCATTAAAGTTGTGAGCAGATGATTCGGCTACTGCATAAATTGGTGCGTTCTGGAGCCATCCTTCCTGAGCGAAGACAAAAATGTGTGAGCCAGTGACTTAAAAACTGTGAGCTAGCTCACACTAACTCAGCTTAGAGGGAACACTGCTTGTGACTGACCCAAGGTCACACCAGCAGCAGTTCTGCTGGAGGAAATGGCTGCGCTGGAGGGTGGACTCTATGGAATTATACCATGGGGAGGTCCCTCCCCTACCGAAACCCCACCCACCCTAGGGTCCACCTCCATATCTCCAGAAATGTATATTTTCTCTATGGTTTTTTCCATTGAGTTTCTGGTGCTTCCTAAAGAGGCGTGAGGCCACTTTTGGATTTCCCCCTGTAGTGTTGTTATAACAGCACTGGCAGCACACACCCCCTTGTGCCCCCCCCCCCCCCCCCCAGGACTGCTGCTGGATGCCAGGTCACGCAAAGCTTTGCAGGCTGAACCCGTCAGGCCAAGAAACACAGGACCTCCCGAGCGACCGCAAGCCAGCCAGATATATTAATATTGTTAAGCTCCTGCCCTGGACTGTACTGCAGGCAGCGTTGTAAATAATACACAGCCTCCGTATGGCAAGCAACAACCGTGCTGTCTCCCAGCCATGTTCGAAAAGCCTCCCGTCACCCCGAATATGCCACAGCAGCCCAGGGAAGCAGGACCTCCCGCAGGTTTTACAGCTGTAAGAACTCTTTGGTCACAGAGGGGGACTTCTAATCACCAGAATTATCAGGGGGCAGGGGGCAGCCCTTCAGTAATTTTGTGTGTGTGTGTGTGTGTGTGTGTAGAGACGGAATCTCAGCACTCAAAAATAAGACATCAAGACATGTCCAGACAAGTCCAGAGACAAACGTCGAGCTTCGCTCCAAGAGACAATGGATTATGCGGATCCTAGCCCACTCCAATCAGGGGGCTCGGTTCCTGGCCGAGAGCCAATGGGACTCTCGGCCGCTGTAAATAACCTATTGGGAAGTGGGTGGGTGTGTTTTGGGTGGCGGGTTCTCGGGGAATATAAGCCGCCCTGCGAGCCGGCCAAAGTTGTCTTGTTCCTGATCGAATAAAGTACGCTTTGCTGAAATCACTCTACGTCTGCGTACTTTTCAGTGTGTGTGTGTGTGTGTGTAAAACTGAAAAGAAACTGTATCAATCATTCTCTGTTTCTTTTAATCCTTTTCCTAATCTATTTTAAACCTGTCCAGCTGCTCACAAACATATTTCACAACTCACATTTCCCCCCCCCCCCCCCCACGCACACACACAGAGGCACTTTTACAATTTTTTGTTAACATTTTGGATTTTTTTTTAAAAAAAGAAATATTAGAATAAAAACAAAATCTGCATGTCAGAATAAGCTGTGGGATGTAACAACTAAAAACGAGGTCTGGCAGGCTAGAGGGAGGCCATGTCAGTCCCACAGTTCTGCAGAAGTCAGCAACAACATGCCCCCTACCATCGAGGAATTGAGGAGCAGGAGACAAAACGGCCGCCGTACAGTGACGCTCTGGGGATTTCCCTTAGTCTCTATGGTAAAGACCACAGAGACTAGGGCAGCCAGTCTACGGAATTACCTGGAAGCGACATCGTCTTCTCCCCAACATGCCACGCTCCCACGCTGTATGTTTTGCAAATGATGTTACCCGCTCTGAGCTGGTTCTAGGAGAGTGGGTTAAGAACATGAGAACATAAGAGACGCCAATGTTGGATCAGGACAATGGCCCCTCCAGTCCAACACTCTGTCTCACACAGTGGCCAAAAAGACCAGGGGCCATCAGGAGGTCCAGCAGTGGGGCCAGGACACTAGAAGCCCTCCCACTGTTGCCCCCCCCAGCACCAAGAAGACAGAGCATCCCTTGCCCCAGACTGAGAGTTCCTATCTATACCTTGTGGCTAATAGCCACTGATGGACCTCTGCTCCATACATTCATCCTATTCCCTCTTATAAGAACATAAGAGAGAAGCCAATGTTGGATCAGGCCAATGGCCCATCCAGTCCAACACTCTGTGTCACACAGTGGCCAAAAAGACCAGGGGCCATCAGGAGGTCCACCAGTGGGGCCAGGACACTAGGAGCCCTCCCACTGTTGCCCCCCCCAAGCACCAAGAAGACAGAGCATCCCTTGCCCCAGACTGAGAGTTCCTATCTATTTTGTTGTTGTTCAGTCGCACAGTCGAGTCGGACTCTTCGCAACCCCACGGATCATCTCCCGCAGGGCCTCCTGTCTTCCGCCGTCCTCTGAAGTTGGCTCAATTTCATGTTCGTTGCATCGATGACACTGTCTAACCATCTCATCCTTTGTCGTCCCTGTCTTCGTTGACCTTCAATTTGACCTGTTCCTATCTATACCTTGTGGCTAATAGCCACTGATGGACCTCTGCTCCATGTGCTTATCTAATTCCCTCTTGAAGCCGTCTCGGGTCTCGAACGGCTGAACTACCGACCTTCCACAGCCTGCAGTTCAGCGTCTTAACCACCTGAGCCACCGCAGCTCCTCATATCTTCTACACGACAGCCCTTCAAACCTACTGCAGAAAATAACAGCCAATGCATACATAAGGGCCCAATGGGAGCCAGTTTGGTGTCGTGGTTAAGTGCGCGGACTCTAATCAGGGAGAACCGGGTTTGATTCCCCACTCCTCCACTTGCACCTGCTGTCAGAGCTGTTCTCTCAAGGGCAGTTCTTGAAAGAGCTCCCACCTACCTCACAGGGTGTCTGCTGTGGGGAGGGGGAGGGAAAGGAGATTGTAAGCCACTCTGAGACTTTGAGTGGAGGGCGGGGTATAAATCCAATCTCCTCCTCCTCCTCCTCCTCCTCCTCCTCCTCTTCTTCTTCTTCTTCTTCTTTCTTGTCCATTCATTTGAGTCCATGCATTGGACAACTTCTTTCCAAAGTGCATGAGACACCCGAGAGAAGAATGAGTCAGAGGAAAGGTATGATTCCCCCTAAATACCAAAGCATCGGCAGGAACATTTTCTCAGGCTTATTATGGGCTCCTCAGCTCACTGAAGCACCCCGAAGATTGTTGTCATTTGTATCAATGGCTCCACAGCCCGGCGTTTATCAGATGTTCCGGCCTCCCGTACTTGGCTTTTTTTGAGCTCATCAGAATGAGAACTGTTTACTGAGAATTTGCTTTGCTCCAGGATACATTATTTTTTGTATTTTTTTTTTTGTTCACGGGTTGCTATAGTTACCGATACCATTACGGAATTATGCTTGAACCTTGTGGAAGGAATGGATCTGTCAGATGCAATTATTGAAAAGAGCAAGTTTGCTGATAGCCCCTCCCTCCCCGCTAATGTAACATTTGGCTGCAATGTATGGATGTGCAAATTAATTTTGGGATGTTGTAGCCAAGCGTGGTGGAGGGGGAAAGGGGCCACGCACATCAGCGGGGAGACCCAAATCTGGCTGTTGGTCCTCAGAGCGATAACAACAGAAAAAACCCCACTCAGTAACAGCATAGTCATCTTTTCTTTTCTTTTTTGGCGGCACAATTAGATTTGTTCTTTTTGAGCCGCAGGGAGATCTCAAGGTGGCGCGGATTCGGTTTGCTTTGAGGATAGAGACAGAACGAATCCTTGCTCTGGTATTTTTGCTGCGTTTTCGGCAGGCTGAAATGTCAACGAAAAGGAGTGGAATTCGGGGGGGGGGAGTCCCAGCCCCTCCAGTACACACAAATGCTTTTTAAAGGGGTGTGTGTGTTCATTACCCACTGCTGCCTTACTGTTTCCAGCTCTGTTACCATTTTAAAAACCCCAAACCGGTAGGGTTTTTACGGGTATGGAAGGCAGCATGGCTTAGCCCAGTCTTGTCAAAGATCAGAAGATAAGCAGGGGCGGTACTTGGAAGGGAGACCACCAAGGAAGGCTCTGCAGAGGAAGGCAAGTGCAAACCACCTCTGCTTCTCACTTGCCTTGAATGAAAGGCCCTTGCTGGGATTGCCATAAATCAGCTGTGACTTGAAGGCACTCTGAAGCTAAGCAGCGGGGGTACTAGGAAGGGAGACCACCAAGGAAGTCTCTGTAGAGGAAGGTAATGGCTAAACCACCTCTGCTTCTCATTTGCCTTGAAAGGCTTTTGCTGGGGTTGTCATGTTGGAAGCTAAGCAGGGTTAGTACTTGGAAGGGAGACCACCAAGGAAGGCTCTGCAGAGGAAGGTAATGGCTAACCACCTCTGCTTCTCACTTGCCTTGAAAGGCTTTTGCTGGGGTTGTCATGTTGGAAGCTAAGCAGGGTTGGTACTTGGAAGGGAGACCACCAAGGAAGGCTCTGCAGAGGAAGGTAATGGCTAACCACCTCTGCTTCTCATTTGCCTTGAAAGGCTTTTGCTGGGGTTGTCATGTTGGAAGCTAAGCAGGGTTAGTACTTGGAAGGGAGACCACCAAGGAAGGCTCCGCAGAGGAAGGTAATGGCTAACCACCTCTGCTTCTCATTTGCCTTGAAAGGCTTTTGATGGGGTTATCATGTTGGAAGCTAAGCAGGGTCGGTACTCGGAAGGGAGACCACCAAGGATGGCTCTGCAGAGGAAGGTGATGGCCTCTGCTTCTCACTCGCCTTGAAAGCCCCTTGCTGGAGTTGCCGTGTTGGAAGATAAGCAGGGCCGGTACTAGCAAGGGAGACCACCAAGGAAGGCTCCGCAGAGGAAGGCAATGGCACACCACCTCTGCTTCTCACTTTCCAGACTGAGCGTTCCTATCTATAAAGGTAAAGGTTCCCTTGCTCGAAAGCCAGTCGAGTCTGACTCTAGGGTTGCGGTGCTCATCTCCGTTTCAAAGCCGAAGAGCCAGCGCTGTCCGAAGACGTTTCCGTGGTCATGTGGCCAGCATGACTAAACACCAAGGCGCACAGAACGCTGTTACCTTCCCACTGGAGTGGTACCTATTTATCTACTTGCAATTTCTTACTTTCGAACTGCTAGGTTGGCAGGAACTGGAACTAGAGACAGGAGCTCACTCCATCATGCGGCACCCGGGTCTCGAACTGCTGAACTACTGACCTTCCACAGCCTGCAGTTCAGCGTCTTAACCACTTGAGCCACCACAGCTCCACGTTCCTATCTATACCTTGTGGCTAATAGCCACTGATGGACCTCTGCTCCATAAGTCTTGGAAGGGAGACCAACAAGGAAGGCTCTGCAGAGGAAGGCTGTGGCCAACCACCTCTGCTTCTCCCTTGCCTTGAAACCCCCTTGCTGGGGCTGCCATAAGTCTTGGATGGGAGACCACCAAGGAAGGCTCTGCAGAAGAAGGCAATGGCACACCACCTCTGCTTCTCACTTTCCAGACTGAGCGTTCCTATCTACACCTTGTGGCTGATAGTCACTGATGGACCTCTGCTCCATAAGTCTTGGATGGGAGAGCAACAAGGAAGACTCTGCAGAGGAAGGCACTGGCCAACCACGTCTGGTTTTCACTTGTCATGAAAGCCCCTTGCTGAGGCCGCCATAAGTTGGTTGCAACTTGACAACACTCATGTACATTTTCCTTTAACTGGGGAGGAAATGTGGCATGGTGTAGCCCAATCTTGTCAGTTCTCAGAAACTATGCAGGGTCAGTACTTTGAAGAAGACCACCAAGGAAGGCGCATCAGAGGAAGGCAGAGGAAGGGCAATTTTCTCAGTGGAGAGTGGTAAGCAGTGGGGTACCGCCGGGATCAGTACTTGGTCCACTGCTTTTTAACTGGTTCATTAATGATTTGGAGTTGGGAGTAAGCAGTGAAGTGGCTAAATTTGTGGATTATAGGGAGTTGTTCAGGGTGGTGAAAACCAGGGAGGATTGTGAGGCACTCCAAAGGGATCTGTCAAGGATGGGCGAGTGGGCGTCAACATGGCAAATGGGGTTCTTATTACACAGATCTCTTATTTCACAAATCTCTTATTGCACACTGCTGTTCTTGCAGCTACATTCTGTTAAAAACAAATTCATTGGGGGAAAGCAGCTCTGGGAGGAGAGATTTGAGGCATGAAAGATCTCCCTCCCTTGGGGAAAAAGAATCATGGAACACCAAAGATCTCCCTCTTATTGCACAGATCTTATTGCATCAATCTCTTATTGCACACTGCTGTTCTTGCAGCTACATTCTGTTAAAAACAAATTCATTGGGGGAAAGCAGCTCTGGGAGGAGAGATTTGAGGCATGAAAGATCTCCCTCTTATTGCACAAATCTCTTATTGCACACTGCTGTACATTCTGTTAAAAACAAATTCATTGGGGGAAAAGAATCACAGAACACCATGAAAATACATAGCTCCACCCTTTCCAACATTAACCATATTTGGGATGTTCTCGTGAACGATGCATCCCAGACATGCAGAGAAATGCTTCCGCAGTGGTCGGATAAAGTTCCCCATTTTTCCCCCTTCTTTATGTTATTTGTAAATCTGCCGTAGATAGTACAGAGATGGATGAGCACAAATTGATCTGTCTTTCACTATCTCTGAGCCTACATGCAGTTCAAATGAACTGCCTCCAGACAAGTGGAGTTCGAGGGTTCGTAAATGTAACGTTCTGTCTTGATTATGCTTTAGGGTAATGTGTTTTCCTTTTCTTCCCCCCTCTGTTGCACCGAATGATGTATGAAGATGGCTGGAGATGAAAGCATTGGAGAGTCATCCGAGCCGTGTAAACTCATTATTTCTTTATGACGGCCGTCGACGACGAGGTTCATCGCGGTGTCATTTGCACCTGTCTGGAGAAGCACTTCCCAAGAAAGTGGCGGGATGAGCCAGGTGCATGAAGGAAAGACGGGGGGTCGGTGCAACTCTCTATACTTTGCAGCAAAGAGAAGAGAAAGCAGGGCTTGACAAAGTGATTTGCTTAACCTTTAAGCAGACTCCTAATCTCTTCTTCTTCTTCTTCTTCTTCTTCTTCTTCTTCTCCTCCTCCTCCTCCTTATTCTCCCTCTGCCTCCTGAGCCAGGATCCTGTTATCTGGGTCATCTGGGGCTGGTTGCTTGGCCTGGCCCACCTTGCAGGCAGGGGTCATTTCCTGCGGGAGCGCACAGGAGCAAAGCTCCGGCAGTAAGGAGCCCAGGGGGCGGGCACATGCAACAAGCCCCACACACTGCTCCCAGCAGCCCTCAGTCGCGCCATGAGGAGCAAGAAGCAGCCAGGTAAGTTTCAGAGCCTCCCCCGCCCACCTTCAGGTACAAGGTCTTCCTCCTCTGTGAGGGCAGATCTGCACATTTCCCTCCCCCCAAAATAGCTAGCAATGCAAAACAGTCCAGTGGAGCCTGAGCCGGTGGGTGTTACCTTCTGACACACTTCCGGTGATGTCAGGGGGTGTGGCATATGCAAATAAGTTATGCAAATAAGTTATGCTAATGAGTTCCTGCACCACTTTTACTATGAAATGACCTCTGCTTGCAGGGTTGTAGTTGGTGGTGAGGATGGGGCGGTGGAGGGGGGAGTCCAGTGTGCCTCCTTGAGATCCTCAGAGTTAGGACAGGGGAAGAGAGGAAATAAAGAGCAAGAGATGGATCGTAGCCATGCTCAGCTGCTGAGGCTGGGAGTATTGGGTGTGTGGGGGTCCTAAAAAACTACCTTATTTACTTGAAGAGAAGGAGAAGAGATTGGATTTACACCCCGCCCTTCACTTGGAGTCTCAGAGTGGCTAAGAATCTCCTTTTCCATCCCCTCCCCACAACAGACACCCTGTGAGGTAGGTGGGGCTGAGAGAGCTCTGAGAAAACTGCTCTTTTTCCAGAGAGCTCTGAGAGAACTTGTGAATGACCCAAGGCCGCACCAGCAGCTGCATGTGGAGGAGGAGTGGGGAATCAAACCTGGTTCTCCCGGATTAGAGTCTGTGCTCCTAACCAGTACACCAAGATGTCTCATCTCCTAAAGATGCTACATACAAAAGGGAACTAATTTGTATGGAAATATAAGATACCCCCCTTTATTGTATTCCTGGGGGGGGGGAAACAAATATAGTATATTATTAAATACATTTACTGGGGCTTTTGTGGATTTCCCAGTAAATCAATTGCTTTCACTGCTAGGAATCAATTGCTGTTGTTTGTATTTTGAGTAAAAAAAATAATATCATTAATTGGGTTTGCCTGTATCCATAATAAAGTTTATATATATATGGTACCTGGCATTACATTTTATGGCACACTTGGCCTGGCCCGACAAAGTGACATTTATGTCAGATCCGCCCCGCCTAACAAATGAGTTTGACTCCTCTGTCATAAAAGATCAGTCTAAAACTTAATTTCAAACATGTTCCGTCTTCTATGGCCAGGGAACGAAATCAAAGAGGAAGGGAGAAGTTATTCCCAGTTGAAACTTAAGGCTCTGCAATGGCTAGGTAATTGTGTGGAAAGATAAAAGGAATAACAGATAAAAGGAAGCACTTCTTCACCCAAAGAGTGATGAACACATGGAATTCACTGCCACAGGAGGTGGCGGCGGCTACAAGCATAATGGAGCAACAATAGCTAATGAGAGAAGATTAGGAATTTGTTTTAATTCCTGGTGGCAGCAGAAACTACCCTGTTTGTGAACACAAAGTATAATTTAAAGTGAAAACCAGTCTTCCCCAAATAAGAGGACGCCACAGAGCTGTTCTTGAAAAAGAGCCGTTTCTGTCAGAGCTCTCTCAGCCCCACCTGCCTCACAGGGTGTCTGTTGTGGGGAGGGGAAGGAAAAGGAGTTTGTAAGCCGCTCTGAGACACCTTTGGGTAGTGAAGGGCGGGGTATAAATCCATATCTCCTTCTTCTTCTTTTACCTCACAGGGTGTCTGTTGTGGGGAGGGGAAGGGAAAGGAGTTTGTAAGCCTCTCTGAGACTCCGTTGGGTAGTGAAGTTGTTGTTGTTCAGTCGCACAGTCGAGTCCGACTCTTCGCGACCCCATGGACCAGATCACGCCAGGCCTTACGGTCTTCTGCCGTCCTCTGAAGTTTGCTCAATTTCATGTTCGTTGCATCGATGACACTGTCTAACGATCTCATCCTTTGCCGTCCCCATCTTCTTTGACCTTCAGTCCTTCCCAGCATCAGGGTCTTCTCCAGTGAGTGCTCCCTTCTCATTGGGTGGCCAAAGTATTTGGGCTTCAGTTTCATTATCTGGCCTTCCAGGTAGTGAAGGGCGGGGTATAAATCCAATCTCTTCTCTCTCGTCTTCTTTCCAGACTTCTTGTTCTTCTTCTTCTTCTCTCAGAGCTGTTCTCTCAAGGGCAGTTCTCGAGAGAGCTCTCTCAGCCCCGCCTACCTCACAGGGTGTCTGTTGTGGGGAGGGAAAGGAGTTTGTAAGCCGCTCTGAGACACCTTTGGGTAGTGAAGGGCAGGATATAAATCCAATCTCCTCCTCCGCTTCTTCTTTATCTGTTGGGTTACCAACTCAGTTTTGGAAAATACAGAGAGATTGGGGGATGGCCGAGTTTGGCGAGGGGAGGGACCTTGGTAGGGTAGAAAGCCACAGCGTCCACTCCCAAAGCTGCCGTTTTCTCCAGGGGAACTGATTCCTGTTATTTGGAGGTCCGTTGTCACATCAGAAGATCTCCAGGGCCCACCTGGAGGTTGGCAATCCCTAAGTGGCTTACATCATTTCCCCCGCCTCTGTTTTTATCCTCACAACAACCCCATGAGGTGGTTTAGGCTGCAGGCGCATGGCTGGCCCAAGGTCACCCAGCAAGGTTCCGTGCCACGAGTGGGGATTCGAACCTGGGTCTCCCAGATCCTAAACTGACACTGTAACCACTCTGCCATACTGAGGTCAAGGCCATGTTTGAATAGGATCCTGGCTGAAACCAAATGAGATGTGTAGAAGAATGGACATGCAGGACAACATTCTGTTCCAGCTTTCAAAAAAGTTTGCAATGGAAACGGAATGATAGAATGATATAGCTGGAAGGGGCCTCCAGGGTCATCTAGTCCAGCCCCCTGCACAAGGCAGGACATTCACAAATACCTCCCCCTCCACACACCCAGTGACCCCTGCTCCATGCCCAGAAGATGACAGAAAACCTCCAGGATCCCCGTCCAAACTGGCCTGGTGAAAAACTGCTTCCTGACCTCCAAAGTGGCGATCAGCATTTCCCGGGGCGTGTAAGAAAGGGCCACGAGAACTAAGCACTGAGGCAACCCTTCCTGCCCTCCCTCTCATGATCTAAGTTCACAGAATCAGCATTGCTGTCAGATGGCCATCGAGCCTCTGCTTGAAAATCTCCAAAGAAGGAGAACCCACCACCTCCCGAGGAAGCCTGTTCCACTGAGGACCCGCTCTGACAGTCAGGAAGTTCTTCCTAATGATAAGCCGAAAACTCTTCTGATTTAATTTCAACCCGTTGGTTCTGGTCCGACCTTTTGGGGCAACAGGAAACAACTCCGCACCATCCTCTAGATGACAGCCCTTCAAGTACTTGAAGACGGTTACCATATCCCCTCTCAGTCGTCTCCCCTCTAGACTAAACATACCCGGCTCCTTCAGCCTTTCCTCACAGGACTTGGTCTCCAGACCCCTCACCATTTTTGTTGCCCTCCTCTGGACACGTTCCAGCTTGTCTATATCCTTCTTAAACTGTGGTGCCCCAAACTGAACACAAGACTCTAGGTGAGGTCTAACCAGATCTGGCAGGCTCCGTTAGAGGGAACGGAGGTGTCCTTTCATCTGTCTACCTTCCGCTTTATGAGAAAATATCCAGCCAAGTCTAATCAAACTTAGAAGTCTGTGAAGGAGACACTATAAGGATGTTTCTAATGGCACAAAGCGCTTTGATTCTATTTGAGAATTCAATGTATTGATTGACTTTCTGAAGATTGAATTACTTGCTAAGGACGTGTGTTACGGGATATGAATTTGATGTGACATGACATGTCGTGGAGTTGTAATGATATGATAATATAGTCACAAAAGTTTCGTAGTCATTTCTTCATGGTATATCTTCTTGTTTGAAACTCCAGGTGAGGCCCGGAGATCTCCTGGGATTCCAAGTCATCTCCACACTACAGAGATGAATCCCCCTGGAGGAAATAACAGCTTTGAAGGGCGGACCGTATGGTCTCCCATGGAGTCCGAGAGAAACAGAAATCCTAGGATGACATCATGTCCCTGCAAGGGATGGGCACAAAACCGAACCACAAAGCGAAATTAATCACGAATATTGGGCTGTCCGTGGTTCGGGAACAGATGTTTGTGATAGGTCTACCGTCATGAACTTCTAGAGCAGTGTGTGTGGTTCGTGGTGGTTCATGGATGGAGCAGAAAGCAGGGGTTCTCCACCACTCAGCTGTTTTGGGCAGTCTTGTGAGGTCCCTCTAACCTTTAAAAGGACTGCAGAAGACAGTCCAAGAAACAGCTGCGCGCCAGGGAGCAAGCTGTTCCCCACTGCTCAGCTGTTTCTTGAGCTTTTTGCAAACCCTGTTTAAAGGGATTGTGGTCCCTTTCAACGGGAGTTCCAGGGCCATGAACCACAAACCACTTCATTTTGTGAACGAGCCTCCCGGTTCGATTTGGTTTATGGTTCAGCTTGTGGTTTAGCCATGAACCACAAACCGCATTCCCCCAGTTTGTACCCATCCCTAGTCCCTGCTGACCTCCTGTCAGCCAAATTGCTCTATTTCTTAATAATAGATTGGGGAATTATGATATTAACTAGGAAAAAGGCCCGTTGTGGAAATAAATACAACGGCTTCTAGAAAGAGGCTCTGGGCGGGTGCCCTGGCCTTGGACACTCAGTATCAATTTGCTATGGCGACCTCAGCAGGGTATAATGACATTGAGTCCACCATTTTCTCCAGAGGAACTGATCTCTGCTACCTAAAGAACAGTTGTAATTTTGAGTGATCTCCAGCCCTCACCTGGAGATTGGCAACGATGGTTCCCCAGAAGGGAATAGTTGGTTTGGAGGGTGGAGTTTATGGCTTTGTACCTGTCCAAGGTCCCACGCCTCCTGAAACCTCACCCTCTCCAGGCTCCATCTCTCACATCTCCAGGAATTTCCCACCTGAAGTTGGCAACCCTATCTCCTTCCCAGCCAATCATCAACCTACCTTTATTTCCCCCTCACTCTTCAGCTTTCTACCCCCCACACACCTGCAGCCTCTCCCGTGCTCTGAAGCCCTGACTGCTACGTCATATTGGCTGTCATACGGGGGCCACCTCAGCAGCATATAAGGATACAGAGCCCACCATTTTCTCCAGGGGAACTGATCTCTGCCATCTGGAAAGCAGTTGTAATTCTGAGTGATCTCCAGCCCTCACCTGGAGATTGGACACATTTTACCTCCGAACAGCAAACTGTTTAGAATGTTAGAGGCAAAAGCCAATCAAATAGCATATGTAAACGACTTCTGTGTTCTGAGGCAGAGGCCAATGAGGCTGCATGTGCAAATAACCTCTGTGTTCTGACTGGCTATGGGGGGAGGGGCAGCAAACTGTTTAGAATGTTGGAGGCAGGACTCAGGCAAAGCAGCCAGTGGATAGGGAGACCCTCTGAATGACAGATCAGAGAGCGAACTGATTTTGGAGCGTGTGGAATGTTCTAGAGAAGTGCCACCACCATTCGGCTTTTATATATAAGGGAGATGAGCAATTGGCATAACTAGAGGATCAGACCTGTGTATACTGGAGTTAGAATTCCCAAGTACCCAGGAATAGACACAGAGGCTGGGTAGCTAAAATAATGATTTCTTTACTAAATATTCTCAAGCATACAAAAAATTAAAAAAACATTCACACAGACAATACAGAACTAAAGAAGCAGAGGTGATATGGGGTGATACTACCTGTCCAGACATGCAGAGGTCCATGAAGAAGGGTTTAGGGGTAGACTGCCAGTTGGCATCAGGGCAGAGGCAGAGGCACACCATTTGAGGCCATGTGCCTGATGGATATAGACATCGGAAAACAAGGCAGACCAATGGAAGGTCTTGGGGGCTGGTCTCAGGTGAGAACAATAGATTACATGGACCAATGATGAGTCCCAGGGGTGTGTGGCATCAGGATGGGCAAGGCCTGGATGTGACCAATGAGGTTCCAGAGAGGCAGAGTCAGGCTTAACAGTAGTGGTGGTGGCGGCTACAAGCATGGACGGCTTCAAAAGGGAATTAGATAAGCATATGGAGCAGAGGTCCATCAGTGGCTCTTAGCCACAAGGTATAGATAGGGGCTCTGGGGCAAGTGATGCTCTGTCTTCTTGGTGCTTGGGGGGGTCAACAGTGGTAGGGCTTCTAATGTCCTGGCCCCACTGGTGGACCTCCTGATGGCATTGGTATTTCTGGCCACTGTGTGATACAGAGTGTTGGGCTGGATGGGCCTTTGGCCTGATCCAACATTGGCGTCTCTTATGTTCTTAGCCTTGATTAAATCAGCCAGGTGCTGGGTGGCTAGTTGAATGGGTTTGCTGACCACTAATGGTCCTGCCAAGGCAGTTGAATAGGTTCCCGGATACAGACAAAGGATGGGAGATGGGTCCCTGATTAGACTGCTAAACAATTGAATGATTGATTAGTTTCTCTCAGTATCCTGAAGGACAGAACAAGGAAGGACAAAGAATTCACAAATAGACGTGGGACCACACAAAAGGGGTGGGTGAGGTACTGGAGAGAAGAGGACTATTAGCAGGTGGCCTCTGAATAGACTTTAGAAATGTAGATATTTTACCTAGTGGAACTCGTCATTCCATAAGCATATCTCTGCTGGGTCGAGGGGGAAGACTGGAAGTTTGCTCTGAGGCTGCCTCATTGTCACCTGAATATGAAATCCCTTTTTGCAGAGTACTTGCAGGCTGACTCTGCGGTTCAAGCTGAGAGTGCTTGATTTTTGGGGACTTTGGTTCAGGTTAGAAAGTGGGGTGCCCCTACTTTGGGGCTACCCAAGAGCAGGTGTCCTTTCCTGCAGGAGCGCACAGGAGCGGAGCTCCGGCAGTAAAGAGCCTAGGGGGCAGGGAACATGCAACAAGCCCCACCTCCTGCTCCCAGCAGCCCTCAGTCAGAGAAAGAAGCAGCAAGGTAAGTTGCAGAGCTCCCCCCCCCCGGCCCCATGGTCCAAAACAGTCCAGTGGCACCTTTAAGACCAAGTTTTATTCAGGTACCAGCTCTCCCTCCTCTGCAAGGACAGATCTGCACGTCTCCCCTCCCCAAATAGCTAGCCATCCAAAACAGTCCAGTGGCGCCTGAGCGGTGGGTGTTGCCTTCTGACACACTTCCGGTGATGTCAGGGGGTGTGGCCTATGCAAATAAGTTATGCTAATGAGTTGTGCTAATGAGCTCCTGCACCTCTTTTTCTACGAAATGACCGCTGCCCAAGAGTAAAAGGCAGTGCCTCCGGCAACACTCCCTGCTCCTCCCCAAACTCCACCCTCCCCTGGTTCTCCCCCCCTCAATCCCAGGAATTTCCCAACCCACCGTTGACAAGGCTAGCAAAGGCAGTGTGGTGTGCGGAAGCGTCGGAAGAGAGAGACTGCCCGAGCTCGCTAATTTGTACCTTGAAATGGAACTCCGCCACTCTCATTAAACCTGGGAAATATTACAAGAAGCGCTAAGAACTGCCAACAGCTCTTCTGCCGGGACTTCAAAGCAAACATTTCCCTTTTCTGGTTTTGTGTTTGAGCCGCACGGATTGGTGATCAAGGCTCGCTATCTCGGAGGGAAACCTGACTTGCCTACCCAGGGGGATTCTTTCTGCGAGGAACTGCAAACTAGTGGGTGTGCGCTCACCTGGACGTTAGCCCAGCCGGACTTAACTTTCCAGTAAACAGTCCATGCATGGGATCCAACTGGAGGAACAGGAGGGGAAGAGAAGGACGGGAGAAAAGGGGGAATTTTATATATTCATTTATTTTTAGGGTTGCCAAGTCCTACCTTCGTAATAGCGGGGGGAGTCCCGGATTTTGCAAAGGGCACACGCCACAATCACGTCACTCGGAAATGATGCAATCCCGTCAGGCACGTTGGGGTAGGGCCACAATAATTTGAGGGAAAACCATAGAGTTTTCCCTCGGATGACAGAGCATCCCCCTGCAATGTGCCCGATGTGATTGCGTCACCTCTGGGCGACGTGTTTATGCCGGGCACGTCACGTGTTTTGGAGGTGGGGTCCCCTCCAACAGCCCAATCCCCGCCGGTGGGGAATAGGCCTCTCGGGCGGGGGTTTCCCCGTCCCCCGGGGGGACTTGGCAACCCTATTTATTTTGTTTGTTCATTTACACCCCATCTCTCTCCCCTATGGTGACCCAGACTGGCTTACGTCATGCCTCCATTTTATCTTCACAGCCCCCCCCTCCAGAGAAAATGGCTGCTTTGGAAGGTGGGCCCTATGGCATTATACCCACCTGAGGTCTCCTCCCTCTCCAAACCCCTGCCCATCTCAGGTTCCGCTTCGAAATCCCCATGGGTTGGCAAGCCTAGTCTCTGGTCCTTTTCACTACCGGCTTCATACTGTATCAGGTCTTACCTAAATCAGCCTTTTGTTAGAGTAGAACTGGTTGGCCGCACTGTGAGAAAGGATGCTGGGATACACGAACCACTGGTCTGATCCAGGAGGGCTCTTCTGATGTTCTTATGAAGGCCTCGGCCTCTCTGCCCTGTTGTTGGCCCTCTAGAGGAACTGGTTGGCCACTGTGTGAGACAGGAGGCTGGACTAGATGGACCACTGGACTGATCAAGCAGGGCTCTTCTGATGTTCTTATGAAGACCTCGGACTCTGTGCCCTGTTGTTGGCCCTCCAGAGGAGCTGGTTGGCCACTGTGTGAGACAGGGTGCTGGACTAGATGGACCACTGGCCTGATCCAGCAGGGCTCTTCTGATGTTCTTAGGAAAGCCTCAACCTCTCTGTCCTGTTGTTAGCCTTCCAGAGGAACTGGTTGGCCACTGTGTGAGACAGGATGCTGGACTAGATGGACCACTGGTCTGATCCAGCAGGGCTCTTCTGATGTTCTTAAGAAGGCCTCAGCCTCTATGCCCTGTTGTTGGCCCTCCAGAGGAGATGGTTGGCCACTGTGTGAGACAGGTGCTGGACTCGATGGACCACTGGACTGATCCAGCAGGGCTCTTCTGATGTTCTTATGAAGGCCTCGGTTTCTATGACCTGTTGTTGGACCTCCAGGATAACTGGATGGCCACTGTGTGAGACAGGAGGCTGGACTCGATGGACCACTGGACTGATCTAACAGGGTTTGTAATGTATTGAAATGATTACATGAATCACCTCATAGGACTCCCATGTTAAGCTTCGAGCCAGACCAGGGCTCCTCTGAACGAACTTCCTATTGGTCGCTTCGTAACAGCGACCAATCAGAACGATACCATTCCCTAGGAGGGAAAGACTCCCATTGGTCTTTATTCTAGCAATCTCATTGGTTGTTATTTGTAAATAGGCGTGGCTACATTAGCCCGGTTATGTTTAAAAGGAGCATAAGCTCCCACTGTTTTCTGTTCTGGTTTCTTACTGAGTTAGTGCTTGCTCGTTACTTCCAATAAAGCTGAATCACTTGCTGAATCACTCTAAGAGTCCTTTGTTAGCGCGATCTAACAATTGGCGACGAAGGTGGGATGTTAGAGCAGGTAGGCAGCCCTGCGGACATCCACACTTCGGACTCGGAAGAAAGCGAGCAGAGCACAGCAGCCGATCCGGCGGAGGCGCCACCAGCTCCGGTGCCCAAGTCTCCCACGATGGCTGGAAGCCAGAAGTTCGAGTGCTTCGAACCCTCCTCAGAAGACTGGGACTCCTACCTGTCCAGGTTCGAGTTCCATCTGGAGACCCACGACATCACCGATGAGGCGAAGAAACGAGCATGCCTCCTGAGTTCCTGCGGGAAGGGGACCTTCGACATAGCCAGGTCGTTGGTGGCCCCAACTGATATAAAGACTGTCACCTACGCTGACATCACGGAGAAGCTTAAGGCTCACTATTCTCCACAACCGTCGGAGATCGCCTGCCGGCACGCTTTTTACAAGCGGAACCAGGCCGGAGGCGAGACCATCGCAGATTTCGTGGCGGCCCTTCGCAAAGCCGCACGGCCATGTAATTTCCACAACGTGGAGGAAGCCCTCAGAGACCGTCTCGTCTGCGGTCTCAAAGATGAAAGGCTGCAACAGAGGCTGTTCGCCCGCACCACCCTGACCTGGGCAGTGGCCTACGAAGAGGCCGTGGCCGCGGAAGCAGCGGAGAAGTCCACGAAGGAGGTCCGCCAGCGGGTGGCAGAGCCCAGTATACACGCTCAACGAGACAGCGAGGGCGAAGACGCGGATGATGACGTCAACGCGGTTCGAGGCAAGCGGACCCCAGCGAAGACTACCAACGTCAAGCCTTGCTCCGGTTGTGGCGGGAAACACCAGCGCGACTCCTGTTGGGCTCGTGATGTCGACTGCAGAGCGTGTGGGCGGCGTGGTCATCTGGCCAGAGTCTGCAGATCAGCAAAGAAGGATCCCTCAACTAACAACCGGTCAGCGCAGAGGGGCACTCCAGTCAGCACCCAAGGCAAGACCCGTTCCTCAGCATCGGAAGCAAGCTGCCAGTTGACGGCGACCTTGTCGAGCGCATCGGCCGTAAATCGCACCAGCAGCCAGGGCAAGATCACCGTGACTCCACTCCTCGACGGCCGACCCTGTACAATGGAGGTGGACTCAGGATCGTCCGTGACGGTGATTTCTGCCGCGTCCTGGCGCCAGTTGTTCCCGAACCGAAGCCGGCGGCGGCTCCAGCCTGCGGGAACCAGAGTGTCCGACTTCCAGGGCAACCGAATTCCCTTGGCCGGACGGGACTCTGTTACTGTTGAGTATAAGGGGAAATGTGTTAAACTGTCATTCCTGATTGCAGAGGGAGACCGGGTTAACCTGCTAGGGTTAGATTGGTTTGAGCCATTGGGCATTGGTATTTCTGGGATTAACAGGATGTCTGAAAATAAATGGGGCATGCTGTACGACCTGTTCCCTGATGTATTTGCCGAAGGGTTGGGGAGGTACAAGGGCCCCCCGGTTGCGTTTGACTTAGATCCGTCAGTCAAACCTATTAGGTTGAAGTATCGGAAAGTACCTGTGTCTCTCAAACATAAGGTGGAAAAAGAGATTGACAAACTAGTTGAGCAAGGGGTTTTAGAGCCAGTACCATACAGCAAATGGGAGACCCCGATCGTAACCCCTGTCAAATCAGATGGGTCCATACGACTATGCGCCGATTACAAATGTACGATTAACAAGGCGCTGCAGCAACATTCGTACCCGGTCCCGGTAATAAGCCACATTTTGGCTTCCCTGGGGGGTGGCAAGATTTTCGCCAAATTTGACCTGGCCCAGGCATACCAGCAGTTGCCTGTCACCCCGGAGGCTGCCGAGGCCCAAACAATTGTAACCCACCAAGGGGCTTTTAAAGTGAACAGGCTGCAATTCGGGGTCAACGTAGCACCTGGGATTTTTCAGGGCCTCATGGAACGTCTACTAAGGGGGGTACCTGGCACAGTGCCCTATTTTGACGACGTGCTGATTGCGGGCGGGTCTGAACAGGAACTACTGGACCGGGTTAAAGAGGTCCTCAGGCGTTTTCAAAATGCCGGTCTCAGAGTTAAGCGCTCAAAATGCACGCTCGGGGTGGAAAGTGTGGACTTCCTGGGGTTTCGCATTGACGCAGAGGGAGTCCACCCCACGGATGAGAAGGTATCTGCAATCCAAAACGCCCCCAGGCCGGTGAGTAAGAAGGAGCTCCAATCCTTTTTAGGACTCCTGAATTTTTATCATGCGTTTTTACCGCATAAGGCATCAGTGGCGGCCCCTTTGCACGCGCTTTTGCACAAGGAGGCAAAATGGAAGTGGGGGCAGGCCGAGGAAAAGGCTTTTGTGGGAGTCAAGGAGCTGCTGACATCTAATGCCGTACTCACGCATTATGATGAACACAAGCTCCTGGTGTTAGCTGCTGACGCTTCACCTTTTGGAGTAGGCGCAGTTTTAAGCCATCTGATGCCTGATGGGAGCGAAGCGCCTATCGCTTTTTATTCTAGATCACTATCTGCGGCAGAGCGGAACTATGCCCAGATAGACAAGGAGGGTCTGGCGTTGGTAGCGGCTGTCAAAAAGTTCCATGATTTTATTTTTGGCAGACGATTTTTGCTGGTCACTGACCACAAGCCGCTACTGGGGATTTTTGCGCCCGATAAGCAATTGCCAAACATCATGTCCCCACGCATGCTTAGATGGGCGATATTTTTGCAGGCTTATGATTTTGACTTAGAGCACCGGCCTGGGAAAGCGATTGGGCATGCGGATGCCCTCAGCCGGTGCCCGGTGCCGGACATTGGCGCAGACCCTGCCCCCGCCTGTGAGGTCTTGGCAATTGAGGAGCTTCCTCGACCCCCGGTATCATCCAGGGACATTGCAGCACACACGGCCAAGGATAGCGTGCTGTCCCGAGTATTAAACTGGGTTTGGAGGGGGTGGCCGGTTGGAAGCGTTGAACCGGAGTTCGGCCCTTACAAAAGCCGTCAAAATGAACTATCCATTTCTAAGGGCTGTGTATTATGGGGGAACAGGGTGGTGGTTCCTGACAAACTCAGGACGAGAGTGTTAGAGTCGCTGCACGAGGGTCACCCCGGTATGGTACACACCAAAGCGTTGGCCAGAGGGTATGTCTGGTGGCCGGGGCTGGACAAAGAGATCGAAGAATGGGTACGAGGGTGTCCCAAATGCCAGCAAGTCAGACCCGATCCCCCACAAGCTACACCCCAAGGCTGGGAGTCATCTGGTAAACCCTGGGCCAGATTGCATATAGATTTTGCTGGCCCTCTCCAAGGGCAAATGTTCCTAATTGTGGTGGACGCTATGTCCAAATGGCTGGAGGTCGTGCATATGAAATCGACCACATCACTTGCTGTGATCCATGCGCTCCGCCGACTTTTTGCCACCCACGGGTTGCCTGACGTCATCGTCAGTGACAACGGGCCTCAATTTGTGTCTGAGGAATTTAGGCTCTTCCTCACGAGTAATGGCATACGCCAAATGACTTCGGCCCCTTTCCATCCGGCATCTAATGGCCAAGCCGAACGGATGGTCAGGACGGCCAAAGAGGCCCTGGGTAAAATGGACGAAGGGGACTGGAGCCAGAGGCTGGGCTCCTTTCTTTTGCTGCAGCACACCACCCCCTGTAGTGCTACAGGCCGTAGTCCGGCCGAATTGTTAATGGGGCGGAGACTCACGACCCGTTTGAACCGAATGCACCCAGACCTCACTGAAGAGCAATCCGAGCGTACCACGGCGCAACCGAAGGTGCGCATGTTTGAAAAAGGGGACAAGGTTTTCGCACGAAATTATGCAAACGGGCACTTATGGCTTCCTGGGGTTATATCCGACTCTGTGGGTACTCGAATGTATGTGGTGCAGTTAGCTGACGGTCGAATATGGCGGCGCCACATAGATCAGTTAAGGAGACGTTGGGCTAGGGACAGCGCTGACTCTCCGACGGCTGAATCCCCTGATGTCGAGTGGACACCCCCAGAGCAGGCGGTGAGTACCGAAAGGCCCGGTACTGTCCCCGAGTCAGGGCAGAACCCTGTGTGCGGGGCTGAAATCCCAGTCGAGTCTGTGCCTGATCCAGGCTGTAGTGAACCCCACTCTGACCCACAACCTTGTCTGCCCATGGAGCCTGCACCGCTCCGCAGGTCCCAGCGTTCGCGGCAAATGCCGACTTATCTGAAGGACTATGAGTGTAAATACTGTTGGAATAACTGATGTACAAAGGTTGATTGCATGTTTGTAAATAATAAAACAATTGGGATGATGGCTTAACTTAGGGGGGAGGAATTGTAATGTATTGAAATGATTACATGAATCACCTCATAGGACTCCCGTGTTAAGCTTCGAGCCAGACCAGGGCTCCTCTGAGCGAACTTCCTATTGGTCGCTTCGTAACAGCGACCAATCAGAACGGTACCATTCCCTAGGAGGGAAAGACTCCCATTGGTCTTTATTCTAGCAATCTCATTGGTTGTTATTTGTAAATAGGCGTGGCTACATTAGCCCGGTTATGTTTAAAAGGAGCATAAGCTCCCACTGTTTTCTGTTCTGGTTTCTTACTGAGTTAGTGCTTGTTCGTTACTTCCAATAAAGCGGAATCACTTGCTGAATCACTGTACGAGTCCTTTGTTAGCGCGATCTAACAGGGTTCTTCTGATGTTCTTATAAGGCCTTGGCCTCTATGCCCTGTTGTTGGCCCTCCAGAGGAGCTGGTTGGCCACTGTGTGAGACAGGGTGCTGGACTAGAGGGACCACTGGTCTGATCCAGCAGGGCTTCTCTGAATTTCTTATGGTCGTTCCAAAACTGACAATCAGCACAGCATCTTTCTCTCCTTCCACCCACTCTGAGACTCTGAGTGAAGGGTGGGGTACATGAGCCTGCAGTGAGATGTGGCTGCGAAGAAAGCTAATGCAATCTTAGGATGCATTAAGAGAAGCATTGTGTCCAGATCACGGGAGGTGGCCATTCCACTTTATTCTGCTGTGGTCAGGCCTCACCTGGAGTCCTGTGTCCAGTTTTGGGCACCACGTTTTAGGAAGGATGTTGACAAGCTCGAGCGTGTCCAGAAGAGGGCAACCAGGATGGGGAGAGGGTTGGAGTCCAAATCTTACGAGGAAAGTCTGAAAGAGTTGGGTCTGTTTAGCCTGGGAAAGAGAAGGCTTAGAGGGGACAGGATTGCAGTCTTCAAGTATCTGAAAGGCTGCCCTGTAGAAGATGGAGCAGATCTATTCTCTCTTGCTCCGGATTGCACAACTAGATCTAATGGGTGGAAATTACAAGGGAGTCATTTACCGGCTAAATATCAGGAGAAACTTCCTAACTGTGAGAATGGTTGAGCAGTGGAACAGACTGCCTCGGGAGGTGGTGGATGCTCTTTTGTTGGATGTTTTCAAGCAGAGGCTGGATGACCATCTTTCAGGTATGTTGCAGGACTATCTTTCAGCTCTGTTCCTGCAGAGTGCAGGGGGATGGACTAGATGACCTGCAAGGTCCCTTCCAACTCTAACATTCTATGATTCTGTGATTGAACCTGGGACCTTCTGCATGCCTAGCAGATGCTCTACCACTGAGACAATGGCTGCTCATGATCTCAAGCTGAGATCTCTCACGTCTCCTACTACCTGATCCTTTTTACTGAAGATGCCAGGCATTGAACCTGGGACCTTCTGCATGCCAAGCAGATGCTCTACCTCTGAGCTACAATCCCTCCCGCTGAGGGCAGCAGAAAAACAGCCGTGAGAGAGAAGGAGAAGCAGTGTCTGAGAGTGGTGAAATACGGAGAAGTGGCGGACTTTGTGAATGGTGAGCACTCTATACACGTCTAGAAGCACATGTGTTTTCATATATTCTAGGGCTGAACGCCGCTCTGCCATCATTTATAATAGAGGGAGCCAGTTTGGTGTAGTGATTAAATGTGCAGACTCTAATCTTGGAGAACTGGGTTTGATTCCCCAATCCTCCACTTGCACCTGCTGGATGACCTTGGGCAAGCCATAGTTTTGTCAGAGCTGTCCTTGAAAGGGTAGTTTCTGTCAGAGCTCTCTCAGCCCTGCTATACCTCCCAGGGTGTGTGTTGTGGTGAGGGGAAAGGAAAGGAGTTTGTAAGGCGCTCTGAGACTCTGAGTGAAGGGCGGGGTATAAATCCAATCTCTTCTTCTTCTTCTTCTAGAACCTCGATCTCCAGTTACTCCTTGGCTCTGGCACCGAAGATTCCCAGAAATCCTTTCTGCGAATGGCACCAATCCGTGATTCAAACACCTCCAAGCGGAAACCTCAGATCAGTGAGCCACCAGTGTGTGCAAAGCCTAATGGTTGGAACAGATGGATATTTTAACGAGCTACCGAGGGAGGCTGCCGATTCCCCATCCTTGGACGCCTGACAAAAGAGGCTGGCTAAACATCTGTCAAGGTTGGCTTATATTTAATTAATCTCATCATGGGGGTGGGGGAATCGAGTAGACGCACGTCGGAGGGGCAATGTTGAGCTTTTGCAGGACGGGGCCTCGGAAGAAGAGCCGGAGTGACAGATCCACCTTCAGCCCACTTCATACATGTTCGTTTCCTCCCTGCAGAGCGGTCCCATGGTTGAGGCCAGTGTTCCCTCTAAGCTGGATTAGTGTGAGCTAGCTCAGAATTTTTTAGCCTCCAGCTCACACATTTTTGTCTTAGCTCAGGAAGGGACGGCTCCAGAGCAAACTAATTTATGCAGCAGCCAAATCACCTGCTCACAACTTTAATGCCTGTAGCTCACCAAGTAGAATTCTTGCTCATAGGACTCCACAGCTTAGAGGGAACATTGGTTGCGACCACATGAAATAGGTTCGAGCTGTTGGAGAAGGCAACGTCTGGTCTACAAAGAAGAAGAGAGGAAGACCCTGCGGGGGAGCAGCAAGAAGACGGTTATGTAGGATAATGAGGTCAGCAGCCAGTTTTGTGTGGTGGTTAGGAGCGCGGACTCTAATTTGGGAGAACCAGGTTTGATTCCCCACTCCTCCACATGCAGCTGCTGTTGTGACTTTGGGCCAGTCACAGCTCTCTCAGAGCTCTCTCAGCCCCACCTACCTCACAGGGTGTCTATTGTGGGGAGGGGAAGGGAACGGAGATTGTAATCCGCTCATAAGAACATAAGAGAACATAAGAACATAAGAGAAGCCAATGTCAGATCAGGCCAATGGCCCATCTAGTTCAACACTCTGTCACACAGTGGCCAAAAGTACCAGGTGCCCTCAGGAGGTCCAGCAGTGGAGCTCTGAGACTCCAAGTGAAGGGCAGGGTATAGATCCAATTTTATCATCTCCTCCTCCTCCTCCTCCTCCTCCTCCTCTTCTTCTGTTCTTCTTCTTCTTCGCAGCCATTTTGTCCCAGGGATCTGATCCGGAGCCAGTTTGGTGTGGTGGTTAGGAGCACGGACTCTACTCTGGGAGAACCGGGTTTGATTCCCCACTCCTCCACTTGCACCTGGCTGGATGACCTTAGGCAAGCTATAGTTCTGATAAGAGCTGTTCTTGAATAAGAGCAGTTTCTGTCAGAGCTCTCTCAGCCCCACCTACCTCACAGGGTGTCTGTTGTGGGGAGGGGAAGGGAAAGGAGTTTGTAAGCCGCTCTGAGACACCTTTGGGTAGCGAAAGGCAAAATATAAATCCAATCTCCTCCTCTTCCTTTTCTTCTTCTACCTCAGAGGGCATCTGTTGTGGGGAAGCAAAGGAGTTTGTAAGCCGCTCTGAGACACCTTTGGGTAGCGAAAGGCAAAATATAAATCCAATCTCCTCCTCTTCCTTTTCTTCTTCTACCTCAGAGGGCATCTGTTGTGGGGAAGCAAAGGAGTTTGTAAGCCGCTCTGAGACACCTTTGGGTAGCGAAAGGCAAAATATAAATCCAATCTCCTCCTCTTCCTCTTCTTCTTCTACCTCAGAGGGCATCTGTTGTGGGAAAGGAAAGGAGTTTGTAAGCCGCTCTGAGACACCTTTGGGTAGCGAAAGGCAAAATATAAATCCAATCTCCTCCTCTTCCTCTTCCTCCTCTTCCTCCTCTTCCTCCTCCTCCTCCTCTTCTTCTTCTACCTCACAGGGTGTCTGTTGTGGGGAGGGGAAGGGAAAGGAGTTTGTAAGCCACTCTGAGACACCTTTGAGTAGTGAAAGGCGGGATATAAATCCAATCTCCTCCTCCTCCCCCTCTTCTTCTTCTTCTTCCTCTTCCTCTTCCTCTTCCTCCTCTTCTTCTTCTTCTTCCTCTTCTTCTTCTGTGGTCCGCAGAAGGGAAAGGAGATTTGTAAGCCGCTCTGAGACTCCTTCGGATAGTGAAGGGCAGGGTATAAATCCAATCTCCTCCTCCTCCAAAATCTCCAGGGATTTCCCAACCCGGAGCTGGCGACCCTCATGCAGTGCCACAGAGCCCACCCTCCAAAGCCGATCCCTGTCGCCTGGAGACCAGTGCTGATTCCAGGAGAACTGCAGGTCAGACCTGGAGGCTGCCCCCCCCCCTACGTGAGCAGCAGGGGCACACAATTGGCCCTGTGCCGTCCCAGCCCTCCGCCAGGTGCAGCCGCCGCCGCTCACCTCCTGTCTCCACCACATCCGAGTGATGCCTTCTGATTACGGTCCCCGCCGCCCAAACAAGACAAGATGCAAAAGATTCTTGATTAGGAGCTTCTAGGCTTAATTTCTTTTTCTGGTTTGTTTTTTGGGGGGGGAAGCTAATTAGCAGCCCCAGGTGGTTGCTTTGAACATCGGGGAAAGGTCACACGGCGGGGAGGGGAGGGTGCTTAACCCTTTCCTCCCACGATTTAAACACCCCTTTCCAAAGCTGCAATTAGCTCGGCGGGTGGGGAAGGTGGGAGGATTTGAACTCGCTTCCCCCCTACCCATGGAGTTAATTGCGGCTTTGGAGAGACTGTTGAAGTCACGAGAGAGTCACGGGAGGTAATGGATTTAAACCTCCTCCCTGCCAGGAACCCCTCCCCAGTCTCCGGAGCAATTGTCTTTTTGTTGTTCAGTTGCACAGTCGAGTCCGACTCTTCATGACCCCATGGACCAGATCACGCCAGGCCTTTTGGTCTTCCACCATCCTCTGAAGTTTGGGGCCCAGCTAATTTGTTCTGCGAAAAGCCAGGAAAGACGGGCAGAGTCTTCCCTGCCCTCCCTCGGCCTGACCTGGCTGGCCCCGGCGAGCCCTCTGGTCAGATCTCAGAAGCTAAGCTGGGTCGGCCCCAGTTAGTACTTGGATGGGAGACCACCAAGGCTCCCTCTAAGCTGTGGAGTTCTGTGAGCAAGCATTCTACTTTGTAAGCGACCGGCATTAAAGTTGCGAGCAGGTGATTTGGCTGCTGCACCAATCAGTTTGCTCTGGGGCCCTCCCTTCCTGAGCGAAGGCAAAAACGTGTGAGCCGGAGGGTAAAAAACTCTGAGCTAGCTCACACTGACTCAGCTTAGAGGGAGCACCGGAGACCGCCAACGTCATGGAATACTTGGTTAATGTAACAACATATTGCCCAGTCGTAGAAGTGTAATACTGATTGCATTAATAAAACTCCTAAGAAGTATATTGCAAAAACAGGTAAACTTAGAGCCAGTTTGGTGTCGTGGTTAAGTGCACGGACTCTAATCTGGGAGAACCGGGTTTGATTCCCCACTCCTCCACTTGCACCTGGCTGGATGGCCTTGGGCAAGCCGTAGTTCTGATAAGAGCTGTCCTTGAAAAAGAGCAGTTTCTGTCAAGAGCTCTCTCAGCCCCACCTACCTCACAGGGTGTCTGTTGTG
>NW_015164738.1:156140-157323 GCF_001447785.1 Gekko japonicus
GCTTCTTCTTCTTCTTCTTCTTCTTCTTCTTCTTCTTCTTCTTCTTCTTCTTCTTCTTCTTCTTCTTCTTCTTCTTCTTCTTCTTCTTCTTCTGGAACAGTGATGCTTTGTATTCTTGGTGCTTGGGGGGGCACAGTGGGAGGGCTTCTGGAGTTCTGGCCCCACTGATGGCACCTGGCTTTTGGCCACTGTGTGACACAGAGTGTTGGACTGGATGAGCCCTTGGCCAGATCCAACATGACTTCTCCTATGTTCTTATGATGGAAATGCAGGGCCGGGTGGGGGGGATTAAAAATAGTAGCAAAGTGTAGTGTTGTGAACAGGCCATGACAGCTTTGTTCAATTTAAAAACATTTTTTTTATTTAGCTCTGACTCTCTCTCTCTCTCTCTCTGGCTGAGCCTTTTTCAGTTGGCCTGTCAATCAGCTTCCACCACAAGTCACTCACGCGCAGGTTCCCTGCAGGGCCAAAACTAAAGAACACGGAAAAGCAGAAACTCACCCCCGGAGGTTGCTTGTATACATCACAACACAAACAAATCAGGTCGTCGAGAGCAAGAGACCGGTAGCACCTGAAAAACTAACAAGATCTGTGGCAAGGTATAACCTTTTGTGAGTCACTGACTGACGAAAACGCCTCCCCTGCCCCAGATTTCGTTAGTCTTTTAGGTGCTCCGGGACTGGTCTGTTATGGTTTTTCAAAACAGTTTATTCTGTCTTTGGGACACGATCAGGCTAGATCAGTTCTAAAACAAAGAATATTAGATGTTGAACGACAGATGGACGTGAGCAGGATTAGGAGCCCTGTATTTGATGTAAGTTCACTTAACAAGATAGCTGTGAGACCTTACATCAAATATCTAGATATCAGTAATCATAGAATAATTTCTACCCTATTAAGATACAACGCCTTACCCTCAGCCATAATGGAGGCCAGATTTACTAGATCATTGAGGAAAAGTTGTATATGTGGGATGGGATCTGATGAAACATTGGAACATGTAATTTTCGATTGTCTTATATATCATAATATCAGGGAAGTTTTGATTAAGCTTATAGTTAATTCCTTTCCAGGTCGTAATAGAAGGATACTTTTGTCAATTATGCTGGCAGGAGATAATCAAAAGTTGACTAGGATGGTTGCCAAATTTGGTTGGTTGGCATACCAAACTAGGAAAGAGATA
>NW_015164738.1:157851-165748 GCF_001447785.1 Gekko japonicus
CCTCCTTCCATCCACAGGCACCACAAGACATGCCACGGACTCGGTTCAGCCATTGGCCATGGATAGGGTTGTCAACCTAAATCATACAAATCGATGGTGCAACCTAATTTGGAGTACTGTGGCTCCGGTCACACGGGCTGGATATCGCGGGGGGGAAGCGTGGCTGTTTGCCCCGGAGCGAACTACCGTGCGTCCGCCGGATCAAACGTCCCGCCGACGTCCGGTGGTTCGGGGGGAGGTGCCAATCATACGTCAATCCTGCGGCGCGGCAAAGAAGCGGCGCGGCGGGGGTTGTGTTTTTTTTAACCGAAGTGTGCGCATGCGCTGTTGGGTGCTTGTGCGCATCCCGTGGAGACTTGGGGGGGAAAACCCTTTGTGCGACAGGACATGGGCGGGCCCCGGATGCCATGAGCTACCACCGGAAACGTGATCAGACACCCACCCTTGCCCCGCGGTTTCCGGAAACTAGTACCTCGGAGGTACTAGTTTTTTATGGCACATCTTTGGCGGGAAGCCTAGGATTTGCCATGGGTGCTCTACACTTCCCAGATGTTGTGGTTTAATCATGCCTGGAAAATCCGCCTATCTTCCGTCTCTGTAGCGTGGCTAATGCTCCGTGTGACCGCAGCCTGTGTACAGTTTTGGTCACCACACCTCAAAAAGGATATTGTAGCATTGGTGAAATGTGCAGAAAAGGGCAACTCGAATGAAAAAAGGGTTGGAACACTTTCCCCATGAAGACAGGTTCAAGCACTTGGGGCTCTTTTAGATTGGAGAAACGATGGCTGAGGGGTGACATGAGAGAGGTTTACAAGATGATGCATGGGATAGAGCAGGTAGAGAAAGAAGTCATAGAATCATAGAATGTTAGGGCTGGAAGGGACCTTGAAGGTCATCCAGTCCAACCCCCTGCACTCTGCAGGAGCACAGCCGAAAGATAGCCCCACAACATACTCGAAAGATGGTCATTCAACCTCCTTCATTTCCCCCCTTTTTCACAATATAAGAACTCGTGGGCACTCAGTGAAATTTCTGAGCAGTCAGGTTAGAAACGATAAAAGGAAGTACTTTTTCACCCAAAGAGTGATTAACACATGGAATTCACTGCCAAAGGAGGTGGCAGCGGCTACAAGCATGGACAGCTTCAAGAGGGAATTGGATAAGAATATGGAGGAGAGGTCCATCAGTGGCTATTAGCCACAAGGTATAGATAGGAACTCTCAGTCTGGGGCAAGTGAGGCTCTGTCTTCTTGGTGCTTGGGGGGGGGGTCAACAGTGGGAGGGCTTCTAATGTCCTGGCCCCACTGATGGACCTCCTGATGGCACCTGGTATTTTTGGCCACTGTGTGACTCAGAGTGTTGGACTGAATGGGCCATTGGCCTGATCCAGCATTGGCTTCTCCTATGTTCTTATATGAGGTCCATTGGTGGCTATTAGTCACAAGGTATAGAGAGGAACTCTCAGTTTGGGGCAAGGGATGCTCTGACTTCTTGGTGCTTGGGGGGGGGGCAGTGTAGTAAGGCTTCTGGAGTTCTGGCACCTGGTATTTCTGGCCACTGTGTGACTCAGAGTGTTGGACCGGATGGGCCATTGGCCTCATCCAACACTGGCTTCTCTTATGTTCTCTTACTGATCCAGCATTGGCTTCTCTTATGTTCTCATGTTCTTAACGCACTCTCCCAGAACCAGCTCAGTGCGGGTAACATCATTTGCAAAACATACAGCATTCTAAAACATCAAGAAATACAATAGATACACTAAGCATTGTAACAATTACAATAAACACAATAAGATCCAGAAGATCGTATTCCAGGACATTCCATTGTTCACCTAGGAGTGCCAGTCCTCAAAACGGAGAACCTCAAAACAGAGAAGGTGACAACATGATCCTCAAAAAACAGGATCACGAAACTGCGGTGGAAATCCGGCGAAGCCGTGAGTCAAAATGCAGCCCCGCAGCTTCGGGTGTGAAATTGACCTATAGTATCGTGGCAAATGGCGGCGCAACATCGAGGCAGCTCTAGTGCGAAATCAGCCAGAGAGAAGGGAAGGGACCAAAGGAAGGAAACCCCTGAGATAGGGTTGCCAGTTCTGAGTTGGGAAAGACCTGGAGATTTTGGGGGGTGGGGGTGGAGCCTGACTGGCGACGGCGGGGGCAATGCATCTCGCTGTCTCTGCGGCAAGGATTCTGTGAAGACCTACGATCTGCCGCTGCGACTTGGCAACCCTAGTATAATCCCATAGAGCCCACCTTCCAAAGAGGCCATTCTCTCCCGGGGAACTGATCTCTGTCACCTGGAGATCAGTTATAATCCCAGGCGGTCCCCAGCCGCCACCTAGAAGTTGGCAACCCCTGTCCTGAGAGTAGCGTTCTAGGTCCAAAAGGGACAGCAGCAGGAGTGGATGAAGAAAAGGTCACCTTATCTACCCCTATGCTGGTTGGAGTGAGCGACTCAGCATACCTGGACACGGGAGGGGGCGCTGCGTCACCCCAAGGGTGCACAGGTGCTATCTCCTTGAATGGGATCCCTCTCTTGGTCTTCACCTGGGAACTGCCCTCTGACCCCTCATCTCCCCCTTTGTGCTCTCCCTCGCTACACATGGCCTTCCATCTGAAGACTCTCATCTCTGCAGGTCCCTCCTGTAGAGCCAGTGTCCTCATCATTCTAAAGGCGTGTGGGTGCTATCTCCTTGAATGGGATGCCTCTCTTTGTCTTAACCTGGGAGCTGCCCTCTGATCCCTCATCTCGCCCTTTGCCCTCTCCCTCGCTACACATGGCCTTCCATCTGAAGACTCTCATCTCTGCAGGTCCCTCCTGTAGAGCCAGTGTCCTCATCATTCTAAAGGCGTGTAGGTGTTATCTCCTTCAATGGGATCCCTCTCTTGGTCTTAACCTGGGAGCTGCCCTCTGACCTCTCCTCTCTCTCTCCCTTTATCCTTTCACTTTGTCCTTTCCCTCTCTGCACATGGCCTTCCATGGAGACACATGTCTCTGCAGGTCTCTTCTGGAGAGACACTGCCCTCCGACTCCCACTCACATGTGATTCCAGACAAGCTGGCCATTTGTGATAGGGGAGGTGGGGCGCGACATCACTCTAAGTGTGCACAGGTGTTATCTCATTGAATGGGGTGCCTCTCTTCATCTTAACCTGGGAGCTGCCCTCTGACCCCTACTCCCTCTCTGTGCCCTTTGTCCTCTCCCTCTCTGCACATGGCCTGCCATGGAGGCACAGGTCTCTCTGTAGTGCCTTCATACTCCCACACACCTGATGCCATATTAGCTGGCCATTCATGATTGGGAAAGTCCTCTTTGGATCAGGCTTCTTTCTCTTCTTTTGACAGCAACCTGAATGGGAACTGGATCTACTTGAATAAATGCAAGTTTACCTGTTTTTGCCAAATACTTCTTGGGAGATTGATTTACTGCACTCCGGATCACGCTTCTGTGACTGGGCAAAACTCTGCTCTATTAACCAGATATCTCGATAATACCTTCTGCGGCGCCCCCTCGATTCACCGAAGTCTGCACTAGCATTAAACGACTTTGCACACCCCACTCCTTCCGCCGCCGGCCCCGTGGCCCGTTTGCACGGCTGCCCAACATCAGAGCCGGGCATGCCCTGTGCTCAGGAGGAATTTCCCTGGAGGCGGGCATCTTTCGCATGGCGCCAAGAACATTTGGGGGACATTCATCGAGGAACAATAAACAGAGTCCCTTCATCCATCTGTGCTGAGAAACTGGCTTGCACTTTGCTTGGATTCTTCCCTTGACTCCTGTGGTGTGTCTCTCCCCCCCCCCCATGGCTTTTCATCTTCTCAAGGTCCCCCCCCTTTCTCTTGTGTCTCTCTTTAGAAGTGTCGCTGTGACTGGCTGGCGGAAGCTGCCAATTTTGGGGAGGCACGCAGCCAAGGACAGCCGAATTTTAAGGCGGCTCCATCTGGCCGGGCTCTATTAGCTGCTGGAACAGCAGTGCCGTGATGTTCCACCGGGCACAAAAGAGACATCACACAGAGAGACCCGTTCCAAAGAGCTCGCCTTGACCTTTCTGAGACTTTCTTTAGGGCAATGAGAAAGAAACAGACCAAAGCAAAGCCTCCGGGCCGAGAACGCTGGAAAAAAACACTTTGCTCAAAGAAAGGGACCCGGGAAACCACTTGTTAAAGCTGCACAGTCATTTTTTCTGATCGTGACGGAGTTTTCTTAGAGACGGTCCAACAGTTTGCCAATCCTTGATTGGGGAATTCATGGAGATTTGTGGGTGGAGCCTGGGGAGGGGTTTTTTTTTGGGGGGGGGAGACTTCAGTGGGGTACGCTGCTAAAGACTCCACCTTCCAAGAACCGGTTTGGCGTAGTGGTTAGGAGCGCGGAGTCTTAGGTTGTAGAGCTATCTTTCGGGTGACAGGGTGACCGGAAGTGATGTTGCCATGTCTGTGATATCATTTTTCTTTCCCCATTTTCTTACATTGTGAGAGCAGGGGAGAGCCAGCAGGGACAAAAGTCGCTGAGGCGGGTCACGTGATAAACCTATGCTGTTAACATCAGCTTCTAAATGGTCCACCATCGATTCAACCACTCCCCACTCCTCCCAGGCCCGTAGCCAGGATTTTGTGGCTTGTGGGGCCAATTTTTTTCTGGTGGGGCTGAAGTTCTCAGTGCAGAGTCTCTGGAAGCATATAACAGCAGGGTGGAAGTTGAAGAGAGCTTTGAGGCAGCCTCTTTTCTCTCTCAGTCTTCTCAAGCTGTCTGTCCTACACAGGTGTTCTTAACCATTTAGCCAGTAGAAAGCTGTGACCAGGATAGAGCTCTACATTGCAAGCTGCCAACCACTTTAGATGAACTCCAGCCTCCTCTGGCTCCACCACCCCCCCCCCAATCCCCAGGAATTTATTAACCCAGTGATGGAAACTGACAGGTCCGTTCTATATTTGCAGTTCCCAACATTTTAAAGTCATGACTCAGCTGTTTTTAAAAAAAATCAAAGGTAAGTTTGGATGACCATCCCTCAACGCTCCATCATCAGTTTATCACAAGCAACGCTTAAACCTTTACAGCAAGACACAGGCTGGTCACCTGATCCATAAAACACTTCAGTAATTCACACAAGCCTCGCTCCGGAAGCTTGTGCCAAGACTCCAGGCGCCCACCTGAAACATAGGGAACACTTTCCCTATGAAGAAAGGTTAAAGCACTTGGGGCTCTTTAGCTTGGAGAAACGACAGCTGAGGGGTGACATGATCGAGGTTTATAAGATGATGCATGGGATAGAGCAGGCAGAGAAGGAGGTACTTTTCTCCCCTTCTCACCATACAAGAACTCCTTGTGGGCCCTCCATGACATTGCTGAGCAGTCGGGTTAGAACAGATAAAAGGAAGTCCTTCTTCACCCAAAGTGTGATTGACACATGGAATTCACTGCCACAGGAAGTGGTGGCAGCTACAAGCATGGACGGCTTCAAGAGGGAATTAGATAAGCATATGGAGCAGAAGTCCATCGGTGGCTGTTAGCCACAAGGGATAGATAGGGACTCTCGGTCTGGGGCAAGTGATGCTCTGCCTTCTTGGTGCTTGGGGGGCAACAGTGGGAGGGTTTCTAGTGTCCTGGCCCCACTGCTGGACCTCCTGATGGCACCTGGTCTTTTTGGCCACTGTGTGACAGAGTGTTGGACTGGATGGGCCATTGGCCTGATCCAACATTGGATTCTCTTATGTTCTTATATGAAGCTGAGGTTCATCAGTGGCTATTAGCCAAAAGCAAGAGATTGCAAGTAGATAAATAGGTACCACTTTAGTGGGAAGGTAACAGTGTTCTGTGTGTTTTGGTGTTTAGTCATGCCGGCCACATGACCACAGAAACGTCTTTGGACAGCACTGGCTCTTCGGCTTTGAAATGGAGATGAGCATTGCAACCCTAGAACCGGATTCGACTGGCTTTCGAGCAAGGGAACCTTTACCTTTACTTTACAGATAGGAACCCTTGGTCTGGGGCAAGTGATGCTCTGTATTCTTGGTGCTTGGGGGGCAGGGCAACAGTGGGAGGGCTCCTAGTGTCCTGGCCCCACTGCTGGACCTCCTGATGGCACCTGGTCTTTTTGGCCACTGTGTGGCAGAGTGTTGGACTGGATCCAACATTGGCTTCTCTTATGTTCTTATGCCCAGTGTTCAAAGTCTGAGCCAAAAGTTGTCAATTTGGGGATAGAGACTGGGGAGGGGGGCGTTTTGGGGGGGGATTTTGCATGGATGTCATTCCAAAGTTGCATGGATGTCATTACAAAGTTTTCTCCAGGTAAACTGATCCCTGTAGCCTGGATATCACATGCAATCTTCCCCTGAGGGGAGAGCCATTGCTCAGCGGCAGAGCCTCTGCTTGGCATGCAGAAGGTCCTGGGTTCAATTCCCGGCACCTCCAGTTAAAAAGGACCAGACAGTAGGTGATGTGAAAGACCTCCGCCTGAGACCCTGGAGAGCCGCTGCCAGTCCGAGTAGAAGAGAAGGAGAAGAAGAGATTGGATTTGTACCCCACCCTTCACTACCCAAAGGTGTCTCAGAGTGGCTTACAAACTCATTTCCCTTCCCCTCCCCACAACAGACACCCTGGGAGGTAGGTGGGGCTGAGAGAGCTCTTTTGAGGACTGCTCTTGAGAGGACAGCTCTTATCAGAACTACGGCTTGCCCAAGTTCACCCAGCCAGGTGCAAGTGGAGGAGTGGGGGAATCAAACCCGGTTATCCCAGATTAGAGTCCGCACACTTAACCACTACACCAAACTTAGAGTCCGCGCACTTAACCACCACACCAATACTGACTTTAATGGACCGATGGTCTGATTCAGTATCAGACAGCTTCACATGTTCATGGGTTCTTGGGAACTCCAGGTCTCTCCTGGAGGTTGGCATCCATACCCAAACCATCAAGCAACCCAAGAAGCAATTTCAGGTCCAAATTTAGTGTTTTATTCCCGAAACACGTCAGAGAGAAGCGACAACTTCACTACACCGATCTATTTCCTATAAACGTCCTCGTTCTGAAGGTTACGTTGGATGATTTAAAGTCTTCTGTTTATCGTAACAGCCGTGATAATGATTTCATGAAGCAGCTTCCGTGGCGTTGACATCGAGGATTAATTCGTCGCGTCGTGACTCCAAATACAAAACTGCATTGTTTCGGCGGGGGGGGGGGGAGTTTCAAAACACAGGGTGGCCTTCTTTCTCGTGGGCTTTGTGTACGAAATGCTTTTGGAGGATTGGGGTGGAAGCTGAAAACGGAACGCCTGGTGGGGGTCCTAGCCTCCTGCTGGGACCGGGAGAGCACCTGGAATTAATACAGACTCATCTCCTCGCAGCCAGCAATGACGCATCCTATAGCCCTGCTGCCTAGAAAAAAGAATCCCCCCCCCCCCGAGATTGCGGCTGCCTGGGTGTAACTCAAGCAATCCTGCACCTTTCTGTCATGACAATAACTACTAAATATATTCAGGGGGGCAGCCACATTTGTTTGCAGTAAGATTAGAGTCCCAGACCGACCAAGAGAGAGATCTTGGAGTCATAGTAGATAACTCACTGAAAATGTCGAGACAGTGTTCGACTGCAATAAACAAGGCCAATGCTATGCTGGGGATTATTAGGAAGGGTATTGAAAACAGATCAGCCAATATCATAATGCCCCTATATATATCAATGGTGTGACTTCATTTGGAATACTGTGTGCAGTTCTGGTCACCACACCTTAAAAAGGATATTATAGCTTTCGGAAAAGTGCAGAAAAGGGCAACTCGAATGATAAAAGGGTTGGAACACTTTCCCTATGAGGAATGGTTAAAATGCTCAGGGCTCTTTAGCTTGGAGAAACGACGGCTGAGGGGTGACATGATCGAGGTTTATAAGATTATGCATGGGATAG
>NW_015164738.1:166792-197091 GCF_001447785.1 Gekko japonicus
TCTTTCCCTCCCTCTTTCCTTCTCTCTCGCTCTTTCTCTCTCTTTTCCCCTCCTTTCCCCCTTCTCTCTTTATTTCCTTCCTTCTTTCCCTCCTTCTTTCCTTCTCTCCTTCTTTCCTCCTCTCCTTCTTTCTTCCCTCCTTCTCTTTCTTTCTCTTTCTTCCTTTCTTCCCCTCCTTCTTTCCTTCTCTCCTTCTTTCCTTCTTTCTTTCCTTCTTTCCGTCTCTTTCTTTCCTTCTTTCCCTCTCTTTCTTTCCCCCTTTCCCTTCCTTTTTTCTTTCTTTTCTTTTCTTTTCTCCCTTTTAAAAAAACTTTCCCTCCTTTCTTTCCTTCCTTCCTTCCTTCCTTTCTTCACAGATCTGCGCGTTACCCCCCCCCTCATAGCTAGCAATTCAAAACAGTCCAGTGGCACCTTTCAGACCAAGGTTTATTCAGGTACAAGCTCTCCCTCCTCTGTGAGGGCAGATCTGCACTGTCAGGGGTGTGGCCTAATATGCTAATGTGTTTCTGCTGTTGTGTGTGGCCTATTATGCTAATGAGTACCTGCTGGCCCTGAAGAAAGCTAACTACAGGCCTGTAGAGTTCACTCTCCAAAGCATCCATTTTCTCCAGCGGAACTGATCTCTGTGGTTTGGAGATCAGCTGGAATTCCAGGGGATCCCCAGGTCCCACCTGGAGTCTGGCATCCCTCATCACTGGACTAAATGACTCAGTCTGAGTGGCTAATGAATGATCAAAGTAAGAGGGCTTTCAACAGACTCCATCCACCTGGAAAGAAGGGAAGTTATTTTCATTGCTAAATGAAGCAACTCCAACCTCAACTAAGGACAAGATGTTATTGTCATGTTGTTACTCCATTGTGTACACTTAAAAAAAAAACCCAATGATGATTGGCTGAGTTTAGGCAAGAGCACCTTCTCCCACCAAAGAGCAGGTATATTCTGCAGATGAAGAAGAAGAAGAAGAGGAGGAGGAGGAGGAGGAGGAGATTGGATTTATACCCTGCCTTTCAATCCCCAAAGAAGTCTCAGAGCGGCTGAAGAAGAAGAAGAGGAGGAGGAGGAGGAGGAGATTGGATTTATACCCTGCCCTTCACTCCCCAAAGAAGTCTCAGAGCGGCTGACAATGCCCTTCCCTTCCCCTCCCTACAACAGACACCCAGTGAGGTAGGTGGCGCTGAGAGAGTTCTTTCAAGGACTGCTCATGAGAGAACAGCTCTGAAATACCTTGTAACTGACCCAGGGTCACACCAGCAGCTGCATGTGGAGGAGTGGGGGAAATCAGACCCCGTTCTCCCTAGAGTCCGCGCTCTTAACCACTAGACCAAAGCTGGAAGAGGCTGGAGAAGACGCAGATGTTCAGGGTCAGCTGGAAAATGCCTGGCGCTCCTAGCAACCCTGTGGGAAATCCTGCAAAGGCAAGCTGCGGGGTTCAAATGAAGCTCATTTCTCCCTTTCCTGCAATGGGGAATCGAGACAAGTTTGTCTTCCTCTTGCTAATTCTTCGAGATCCCTTGATTCACCTCCGGACTCAGAAACCGTGAGAAATCTCACATTCCTGACTAATCCTATCCATCTTGCTGCTCTCATGGTAGATTTCTCGGAGGCACCTGATATTTCCATACTGATCAGCGGAGGGAATTGTGGTTAATATCAGCTGGGGGGGGGAGGGGAGAGACATCCTCTTTATTCGAAATGACAACTTGCTTATGCAGGCAGCAGGAGGCCCGGGATATGTCACTGCCTTTCAGCTGACAGTGAGAGAAAGAGTCGAAAGGAATCTTCGCAGCCAAGTCAGTGGTCATCATATCAAACGGATGTCTCTGGACCTTCTTTGCAGGATACGCAATTCACCTGTGGAACTCACTGCCACCGGATGTAGTGATGGCTACTGCTTTAAGGGCTTTAAAAGGAAGAGAGGTCCATCCATGGCTGTTGAGCCCTGATGGCCAAATGCAGCCCCCGAAGTCAGAATACTAGTTGAGGGGAGACAGAAACAGAGAGAGGCTTGGGTTTCCATCCCCATTTGGAGCATGGGGTGAAGAGGGTTGGCAAAGGGAATTTTTCCTCCCTCTCCCAAATATTAGAGCTCAAGGACATCAAATGAAGCTTGTGGGCAGTATCCTAAAATCATACAGAGTTGGAAGGGGCCCTAAAGGTAAGGGTAAAGGTTCCCTTGCTCGAAAGCCAGTCGAGTCCGACTCTAGGGTTGCGGTGCTCATCTCCATTTCAAAGCCGAAGAGCCAGCGCTGTCCGAAGACGTTTCCGTGGTCATGTGTCTGACATGACTAAACACCAAGGCGCACGGAACGCTGTTACCTTCCCACTGAAGTGGTACCTATTTATCTACTTGCAATTTCTTGCTTTCGAACTGCCAGGTTGGCAGGAGCTGTAACTAGAGACGGGAGCTCACTCCGTCATGCGGCACACTCGGGTCTCAAACTGCTGAACTACTAACCTTCAACAGCCTGCAGTTCAGTGTCTTAACCACTTGAGCCACTGCAGCTCCTGGAAGGGGCCCTAGAGGCCATCTAGTCCAACCCCCTGCTGAATGCAGGATCAGCCGAGAGCATCCCTGACAAGGGTTTGTCCAGCCGCTGCTTCAAGACTGCCTGGGAGGGGGAGCTCACCACCTCCCGAGACAGCTGATTCCACTGATGCACAACTCTGGCCCCGGTCACACGGGCTGGATAACGCGGGGGGGGGCATGGCTGTTCGCCCCGGAGCAAAATAAAGTGCGGTAGCCCCATCACACGGCCCCCCCAAGTCTCCACGCTTAGGCTGTTAGCTGGTGATCACACAAGATGCTGGAGCGTGACAAAGAAGCCGCGCAAACATTTCCTATGCATCTGATCCAGCAGGGCTCACCTTATGTTTCGTAAGTCAGCAGGCCTTCTCTCCATCTCCGCATGCAATATAAACAAAATAGTGGCTCAGTTTAGAGATTGTGCCGAACCTGGGTTTGAGCTTCCATATGCAGACAGCAGTCACATTTTAGAGCAACTTGTCCTCTTTGGAGGACAAGAGAGCCAGTTTGGTGTCGTGGTTAAGTGCGCGGACTCTAATCTGGGAGAGCCGGGGTTGAACCTCCACCTGCACCTGCTGGATGACCTTGGGCAAGTCATAGTTGTGATAAGAGCTGTCCTTGAAAAAGAGCCGTTTCTGTCAGAGCTCTCTCAGCCGCGCCTGCCTCATAGGGTGTCTGCTGTGGGGAGGGGGAGGGAAAGGAGTTTGTGAGCCGCTCTGAGACTCCTCTGGGTAGTGAAGGGCGGGGTATAAATCCGATTTCTTCTTCTTCTTCTTTTTTCACTTCCCATCTGCTCGGCACGCCTGTCTCCACATGCAGGAACCTCCGAAGGTAGAGCCATCAGCGTAACTCTGGTTTACGTGTGTGCTCGAAATATTTATCTCCCGCCTTTCCTGTTTAGTTATTCCAAGCTGCTGACCAACTAAAAATATACTCTCTCAGCTTTCCCACTTATCCAGATGGTAACGCTAGAGGAGGGAGCCCGGGAGACTTATGGCATTTGTCTATTTAATATTAGCTTTATTTACAAATATCCGCATGGGAAACAGACGGAGAGGGCAGCGGATCCTCAAGACCACATCGGGGCCTACCTACGGTTGCCAACTCTGGGGTGGGGAATTCCTGGAGATTTGGGGGCGGGGTCCGGGGATGCTGAGGTTTGGGAGGGGAGGGATCTCGGTGGGGTACGATGCCACGGAGTCCACCCTCCAAAGCAGCCATTTTCTGCAGGAGAATAGATCTCTGCAGTCTGGAGCTGAGTTCTAATTCTGGAAGATGTCCAGGCCACACCTGGAGGTTGGCAACCCTAGGCCTTTTAGAGTGGGGAGAAAATTTCAGGGATGCTGGCTGAGAAACGGGGAGGCCTGGAAGGTGCCCATTGTGTTTGTCTTTATGTTCAGTGGACCATTTGGAAGGGGGGAGCAAAAAATGCCCTTGAGCTAGTCACAGTCTTTCCACCTAACCTCCCTCACAGGGTTGTTGTAAAATATGCATCACCCTGAGCTGCTTGGAGGAGGAATGGGAGGGGAGGAGTTGGGCCCGTAGCTACGGTGGGGCTTTTGGGGCTCCGCCTCTTTTCTTAAAGGCACAGTCCCATAAGATCCCCCCCCCCGTAAATGCTTTTTTCAATCATTTTAAAACTTTTTTAAAAGACGTGCGCTCCTTTAAGCAGAGTGGGATGCTGCAGTTGACTAATTCCCACACTGAGCAAGGGGGTTGGAGTAGGTGACCTCTAGGGTCCCTTCTATGTGTCAAGAAACTGGTCTCCTTTAAGATAGTTTTTCTGCCTAAGTGTTAGCTTTCGTGACTGCAGAAGTCATCACACACACACACCCCCGCCACCTGCCAGCTTGTTCTCAGAATTGTTGCTCAGGCTGGCAGAAGTGATTCACTTGCAGCAGCTGAGAACTGTCATCTAAAGCAGCTGACCGCTTGCAATTTAGAGATCTCTCCTGGTCGCAACTTTCTACTGGCCAAACGGCTTTTCTTTCTGCGCTGAGAACCCACCATAAATATATATATATATATATATTGCCGCACAAGCCGCAAAATCCCGGCTACAGGCATGGAACGCTATTGCATTGTACCCTGCTGACTTTCTTTGGCCTTTTGCCTCTGGAGTCTCTCCCTGTGGCTGAGCAGGGGACGAAACCTTCCCCTTCCTCTGGAAAACTGAAACCAGGCAGCGTCTCTTCCTCAAAGCGAAGGTTTGCTTTTGCAGCAAGAAGCTGGCTCAAAACACAGCAGCCTCAGGAATCAGTGCTTGGATTAGAATCTCCTAGTAAGTTATGATCAACAACCTCAGCTATGCAGACGATACCACTCTAATGGCAGAAAGGGAAGAGGACCTAAAGAGCCTCTTGCTCAGGATAAAAGAGGAGAGCGCAAAAGTGGGCTTGAAGCTCAACATCAAAAAAACTAAGATCATGGCATCCGGCCCCATCACTCCTTGGCAAATAGAAGGGGAAGTCGTGGAAGTAGTGACAGACTTCACGTTCCTGGGATCCCAGATCACCGCAGACTGTGACAGCAGCCATGAAATTAAAAGACACCTGCTCCTTGGGAGGAAAGCGATGGCGAACCTAAACAGCATGATAAAAAGTAGAGACATCACCCTGCCAACAAAAGTCCGCATGGTCAAAGCAATGGTATTCCCAGTAGTCATGTATGGCTGCGAGAGTTGGACTATAAGGAAGGCCGAGCGCAGAAGAATAGATTCTTTTGAACTATGGTGCTGGAGAAGACTCTTGAGAGTCCCTTGGACTGCAAGAAGAACAAATCAGTCAATCCTCAAAGAAATCAACCCTGACTGTTCCCTGGAAGGCCAGATAATGAAACTGAAGCTCAAATACTTTGGCCACCAAATGAGAAGGGAGCACTCACTGGAAAAGACCCTGATGCTGGGAAAGATTACTTCATCACTGGCAGGAGGTTGAGGAGGGCACAGATATGCCCAGTAGGCATTGTATTGATGTGGCAAGACCTGCTCCAGTGTGTACCCTGAACTGCCAACATCACATCAGCACAACGGTCCAGGATTCCCCCAAATTCTATTGTTTTACCACCGAGTTTGGGGGGAATAGGTTAACCATCTTCAGGTACTTGAAGGGATGTCATAGAGAGGATGGTACGGAGTTGTTTTCTGTTGCCCCAAAAGGCCAGAACCAGAACCAACGGGTTGAAATTCAATGAAGAAGAAGAAGAAATAGGATTTATACCCCGCCCGTCACTACCCAAAGGAGTCTCAGAGCGGCTCACAATCTCCTTGCCCTTCCCCTCCCCACAACAGACACCCTGTGAGGTAAAAGAAGAAGAAGAAGAGAAGAAGAGACTGGATTTCTACCCCGCCCTTCACTCCCCGAAGGTGTCTCAGAGCGGCTCACAATCTCCTTGCCCTTCCCCTCCCCACAACAGACACCCTGTGAGGTAAAAGAAGAAGAAGAAGAGAAGAAGAGACTGGATTTCTACCCCGCCCTTCACTCCCCGAAGGTGTCTCAGAGCGGCTCACAATCTCCTTGCCCTTCCCCTCCCCACAACAGGCACCTTGTGAGGTAAAGGAGATTTGACAGAAACTGCTCTTTTTTCAAGAACAGCTCTTATCAGAACTACGGCTTGCCCAAGGCCATCCAGCCAGGTGCAAGTGGAGGAGTGGGGAATCAAACCCGGTTCTCTCAGATTGGAGTCCGCGCACTTAACCACTACACTAAACTGGCTAAATGAGAAGAGTTTCCAGCTAAACATGAGGAAGAACTTCCTGACAGAGCGGGTCAGTTCCTCAGTGGAAGAGGCTTCCTTGGGAGGTGGTGGGCTCTCCTCCTTTGGAGGTTTTCAAGCAGAGGCTCGATGGCCATCGGACAGCCATGCTGATTCTGTGAACTGGGGCAGGTCATGAGAGGGAGAGCAGGAAAGGTTACAGCATCAGTGCTGAGTTCTCATGGTCCTTTCTTACATGCCCAGGGAAAGACCAATTGCCACTTTGGGGTCAGGAAGCCATTTTTCTCCAGGCCAGTTTGGTTGGCGATCGTGGAGGCTTTTTGTCATCTTCTGGGTGTGGAACAGGGGGTCACTGGGGGTGTTGGGGGGGAGATATTTGTGAGTTACCTGCATTGTGCCAGGGGGTTGGACTAGATGACCCTGGAGGTCCCTTCCAGCTCTACGATTCTATGAATCTTAGAGCATCTGGGTACTGCCCATTCTCACCCCATTTCCCCCCACTGCCCACCTTTTGTAATTAGCACTGCCTTATAGGTAGGGTTGCCAGCTCTGGGTTATAGGTAGGGTTGCCAGCTCGGAATACCTGGAGATTTGGGGGCGGAGCCTGAGGAGTCTGGGCTTTGGGGAGGGGAGGGGCTTCAGTGGGGTCTAATGCCATAGAGTCCACCTTTCCAGGCAGCCGTTTTCTCCAGGCAAACTGATCTCTATTGTCTGGAGAGCTGCTGTAACCCCAGGAGGTCTCCAGCCCCCACCTGGAGGTTGGGAGCCCCACCTTCCTTGTAGACAACTAGGGCTGCCAGGTCTGGGTTGGAAAATACCTGGAGACTTTGGAGGTGGATCCAGAAGAGGGTGGGGTTTGGGGAGAGGTGGGGCCTCAGCATGGTTCAATGACATAGAGTCCACTCTTCAAAGAGAGCCAGTTTGGCGGAGTGGTTAAGTGCACGGACTCTTATCTGGGAGAACCGGGTTTGATTCCCCCACTCCAAAACAATAATGGTAACTGTGACGTCCTCCTTATTGGGGAGGACTGGTTTCACTTTAAAAGTGTTCTTTTTATTTTGCTCTACTGGGTATATATGGCTGCCACCAGGAAATTTTAAGGATTTCCAAACCTTTATACTTTTACTTCTGCTCTTACTGGTTAGGTAGACCGAGTTCAAGGCTTACGAGGGACTATGTGGTCCTGGGAAGTATTTCTTCAGAGCTGGTATACTTGAATGAAATAGGATTTATTGAAATAAAGCATAAAGAAGAGGGTAGTACAATGTAACTAGTAATGTGTAAATACTGAACAATTGCTTTGGTATCCCACACAGTTTTCTCTCTCACTGGCAGTTATCTTTGCATGTAACTTTGTAACACTTGTTTCTCTCAAGACCATATACATTTACTGTTTCACTCCAGTCTGTCACTCAGACTTTCCTATAACTTTTGTTCACTTAAACCTTACTGTTTCCTAGACACTCAGCTTCAGCTTATAACTGTGTCAACACAGAACTGCTTGTCTCTCCTTTCACACACAGAACTAACTGAACTTCTCAACTGTCAAACCTGTAACTGTAAAACCTAACTGACATACATAATCATCCACTCATTTTCACTTCCAAAACCCCTCCCCCTCTCTGTCAACCACCAATCACACCACACTTGCCTCTCTCAACCACTCTAGTCTACTTACCACCGCCATGCACCCAGACTTTTAAAGAGACACACACACACCAAAAACAAGGAACACAGTACACTGAGTACAGTAAACAAACAAGCACTATATATAGGGTTCCCAAGTCGGATTGGCGCTGGAGCGGGGGACTCCAGCACTGCTCCGGGAATGCGCGTGCTCAAACTGCGCGCATGCCACAACCCCATCACCCAGAAGTGACGTGAACATGGTGGGCACGCTGGGGGCGGGGCCACGACCATCTGAGGGAAAACCATAGAGTTTTCCCTCGGATGACCGTTGCCCCACCCCCAGTGTGCCCGCTGAGGTCGTGTCACTTCCGGGTGACGTGCACGTCATGTGCTTTGGGGGTGGGGTTCCGGGCCTCTGGGGCGGGGGTTTCCCTGCCCCCCGGGGGGACTTGGCAAGCCTAACTGTATAAATATCGCAGACCATGGAGTGCACACAGGTCATGCAAAGGAAAATTATATTATAACAAAAGCAAAACTAATAACAATAACAAGAGACCACATATATCAGTAAAGCAAGATTACGTCATAAAATGTGCAAGTCCATACATAGTATACATAAGTTCACAAGTAGTTGACAAAGACTCCGGATTGTGATCTTCATTGCGTGGGTCCTTCTTCAAAGAGTTCAAACTACTTCATAAAGTACTGACAATGTACAGAAAACATCAATCATGTATATGTCAGAAAAATCCTTCACACAGCACTCATAAAACACAGAAGCCTTCAGACTAATAATACAGGAAAAATTCAGTCCTAATACTCATATAAAGCCGGGCATCTGATCAATAGTGGAACATGTCAGTAAGCACATGCACCTGGCTGGATGACCTTGGGCAAGCCGTAGTTCTGACAAGAGCTGTCTTTGAAAAAGAGCCGTTTCTGTCAGAGCTCTCTCAGCCCCACCTACCTCACAGGGTGTCTGTTGTGGGGAGGGGAAGGGAAAGGAGTTTGTGAGCCGCTCTGAGACACCTTTGGGTAGTGAAGGGCGGGGTAGAAATCCAATCTCCTCCTCCTCCTCCTCTTCTTCTTCTCCTCCTCCTCCTCCTTCTTGAAAAAGAGCAGTTTCTGTCAGAGCTCTCTCAGCCCCACCTGCCTCACAGGGTGTCTGTTGTGGGGAGAGGAAGGAAATGGCATTTGTAAGCCGCTCTGAGACTCCTTTGGGTAGTGAAGGGCGGGGTATAAATCCAATCTCCTCCTCCTCCTCAAAGCAGACATTTTCTTCCGGGGAGCTGCTCTCTGTCAGCTGGAGATCAGTTGTAAAAGCAGGAGTTCTCCAGGCCCCACCTGGAGGCTGGCAACCCTATAGACAACCGGTTTGTAATTTGCCCTGCCCCCATGACAGTCGTTTTGTGATGGCACCCAGGGGTCGTTTCGTAGAAAAAGAGCTAGGGGAGCTCATTAGCATAACTCATTAGCATATACCACACCCCCTGACATCAGGGGCCCGGCGGTGGACCTGCAAAGCCGGCGGGAGTGCGAGGAAGCCCCGCCAAGGCCCTCCCTGGCCCCAGGCAGGCAGGGGTGGAGAGAGGCGGGGAGGAAGCAACTTTCCCTCCCTCTTCTCCTCCCTCCTCCTGACTAGATCCGACTCACCCTCTACTTTTTCGGCGAAATTGCGAAATTTGAGGTTTTGTGCTCTTGATTTATTTTCCAGAAGCATAATTTTATTGGCGGCACAATCTTCGGACTTTTGGAGGTTTCGAATGTCCTCTTGAGCGGCAATTGCCGTGTCCAAGGCAGACTCAGCTGCTTGTGAAACCTCTGCGAGAGTAGAGGTAAGTGTTTTAAGTTCGTCCGAGAGCGGTTGGATGGCTTGTCTGATCTGGTCTGTAATTATAGTTTCCAAATGTCTGATTGTGGTTCTGAATTCGTAGCGAGTTAGAGTAGCGCCGTCGTCTTTGTCTTCGGATACTTCGGGGGCCATTTTAGGATCTGGTAAAGGCGAACGGCCTGCGGCTTGTTTCGGCGGCTCGCGGATCAAGACGTTTGTCAGCTGGTGAGGCTTAGATGAGTTTTTCTGAGCTCTGGATGTTCCTGTTCTGACCATTATGCCCAGGTTTTCGTTTCGATGCGATTTAACGGTTGTAGATATGATTTAGGTGGGAGGCTTGAGGGAGATCGCTCTTCAGGCAGCCACCATCAACGACTGCCAAGCCACGCCCCCGCCTCCTCCTGACTAAATGAGGGCCTGAAGCGGGGTGGCCGGAAGCAGGGGGCGGGGCTTCGTCGTGTGCCCCGCCCCCTGCACCTCACCTGGGGAAACTGCGATCCCCCGCAATCCCCCCGAATCGACCTCTGATGGCACCCACTAGCCTCTCCCGAAATTTCCAAAAGCACTCATCGGCGCAAAGAGATTTGTTTACTCTTCCGACTGGATCTCGTTTGTAAGTTGTACTCTCGCAATGTAAGGTCAGACACCAAAGACCAGGGATGCTTTGGAGATATATCTGCCGACTGAGTGTAACATTTCACGCCTCTGACAAAGTGGTTCGCTAACGTTCCTGCCACAGCAAATTTGTTATAGCATTTAAGGCACCGCAAGATTTGTTGTTGGCTGCTGTGACCATAAAGAAACCCTTCCTTGCGGGAGTCCCCGGCATTTTGCGCCTCTGAAAACCATTGGTATTCTGACACAACATGCTTTGACACAAAGGCTGACACAAAATGGCTGCTGCAGTAGGCGGAGCCATCCATAAAAGGGCTGCCGCAGCTCACCTTCAGTCACACAGTGACGATCCTTGCACGGTGGTGACGGCTGCCACCAAAGCGATGTTTTAAAAATATAAACAGCCAATCAAATTATGTGTCTTTCTCTCTTGGTTCAATTAGCTCCAGTTTGCATGAGAATATACTTTCCTTGGACCGAGAGAGAAAGTCGCACAACTGAAGCCAAAATATATACATGACCAGAGCAGAAAGTATTTAAAAATGAGGCCTCTGTATTTAATCGCTGCCTTGAATCACTGAGATCTTTTACAAAACCATTTTTAATTGGTCCTATTTTCAGCATTCATTGTATTACTCGGAGCTAATGAGCAATATATGTTTGACCACTGAGGAAGGCCAAATTAGCCAAAAAGCATATGGTCTGGGTTTCATATGTTTTCTGTTTGATACCTATATATGATTTTATCCTATTTTGAGAGACAGTTTGGTGTAGTGGTTAAGTGTACGGACTCTAATCTGGGAGAACCGGGTTTGATTCACCAGTCCTCCACAAGCAGCCGGATGGATGGCCTTGAGTCAGTCACAAGTTCTCTCAGGAGTTATTCTCTCAAGAGCAGTTCTCTCAGAGCTCTCTCAGCCCCACCTTCCTCAGAGGGTGTCTGTTGTGGAGAGAGGAAGGGAAGGAGATTGTAAGCCACTCTGAGACTCCTTCAGGTAGTGAGGGGAAGTGTATAAAACCAACTTGTCCTCCTCCTCCTCCTCCTCCTCCACCACCTATATCTGTTTTTATCTAATTTCTAATAAACACATGTATTTTGGTATATTTGATAATATTTATGTTATGTTTTTAATTGACATGACTTGGCCCTTATATATGTGGTAATTAACCCTTTGGTTTCTTAAGTCAACTTGGGCCGTGGTCACACGGAGAATTTGCCGTGCGAAAGGCACGGATGTCAGGCGGATATTCAGGGAGCGATCACACCGCAACATCTGGGAAGCGTAGCGCACCCGTGGCGTCCCGCCGAAGATGCGGAGTTAAAAAGTACCAAGGAAAGCGCACTAGTATCCGAAAAACGCACGGCACAGTCGGGCGTCTGATTGCGGGAGCGCTAGTGTCCGTGGCATCTGGCACCCGTCTACATCCCGTCGCAAACCAGATGTTTTCGTAAGCGCATGCGCACAAATATGAAACTGAAAGCAGTGCTGCTCCACGGAATTGCGCATGTGCACAAACACGAAACGCTTGTGTGATTGCGCCATGCCACTTCTTTGCCATGCTGCATCGCCATGTGATCGCCAGCTAACAGCCGAAGCACGGAGACTCAGGGGACCATGTGATCAGGCTACCGCGCTTTATTTTACTCCGGGGCGAACAGCAACACCTCCCCACTGTGTTATCTGGCCCGTGTGACCAGGGCCTTGGTTAAGTTTTTCTTCCCCTCTTTTTGTTCCCAGTAGCATGCAGAAGATCCCAGGCTCAGTTCCAGGCATCTCCAGTTAAAAGGATCAGATAGGAGGTGATGAAAGGTCTTTCTCTGCCTGAGACCCCAGAGAGCCGCTACCATTCTGAGGAGACAATATGGGCCTTGATAGACTAAGGGTGTGACTCAGTAGAAGGCAGACCCATGCGTTTAGAGAAGGGTGGAGGCACATAAGAACAGAAGAGAAGCCATGTTGGATCAGGCCGATGGGCCATCCAGTCCAACACTCTGTGTCACACAGTGGCCAAAACCCAGGGACCATCAGGAGGTCCACCAGTGGGGCTAGAACTCCAAGAAGCCCTCCCACTGTGGTCCCCCGAGCACCAAGAAGACAGAGCGTCACTGCCCCAATCACAGTGTTCCATCTTTAACTTGTGGCTAATAGCCACTCATGGATCTCTGCTCCATATAAGAGCATAAGAGAAGCCATGTTGGATCAGGCCAATGGCCCATCCAGTCCCACACTCTGTGTCACACAGTGGCCAAAACCCAGGGGCCATCAGGAGGTCCACCAGCGGGGCCAGATCTCCAGAAGCCCTCCAACTGTTGCCCCCCCCCCAAGCACCAAGAATACAGAGCATCACTGCCCCAGACAGAGTGTTCCCTCTATCTCTTGCGGCTAATAGCCACTGATGGACCTCTGCCCCATATATTCATCCAGTTCCCTCTTGAAGCTGTCTGTGCTTATATCCGCCACCACTTCCTGCGGCAGTGAATTCCACGTGTTAATTCCTCAGTGGCAGAGCCTCTGCTTTGCACGCGGAAGGTCCCAGGTTCAATGCCCGGCTTCTCCGGTTAGAGAGGACCGTGTAGTAGGCGATGTGGGCATGCAGAAGATCCCCGGTTCAATCCCGGGCATCTCCGGCTAAAAGGATCAGGTAGGAGGTGATGAAAGGTCTTTCTCCGCCTGAGAAACTGGAGAGCTGCCACCAGTCTGATGGACCAAGGGTCTGCTTTGATATAAGGCAGCTTTGGGCTTGTGGATTTCCCATGTGGCTGGTGCCTGTGATAAAGCCCTGGGTTCTATGCTTCTTTGCAAGGGAGTGGGTGGTCCGATGTCATGCTTTGCTGCGGGGAAGGCAGATGCTTCTGCTTCCTCCAGAGCTTCGCATGACGTGAGAACTCCCCTGGATTCCTCGCCGTCTCCAGAGAACTGGGTGGTGGGCGGGGGAGGGGGTGCTTTTGCAATGGGAGGCCCTTATATATATATTTTAAAAATTATCGCTCTTTTCAGCGGACCGTATTGATAGGAAGAAGCGGCAATAAAACCACGCGAGCAAATCAAGACAATCTATTCCACAATGAGTCAGCAGGCAGAATTGGGGCGGGGGGGGGAGTAGAAATTGCAGATGGACTCAGTCATGGAAGGCCTCCGTTGCAAAAGCAAGCCAGTGACTCTAGGGAAGCTTGCTCACCTGAACGTTTGCTGTTGTGCATCATCGTCAGGTGCAGAAGTAAAGAGGGAAAGTGACTACTTGCCGCAGAGAGGGATTAAAATGTGGAATCTGCTGCCGGAGGATGTCGGGATGGCCACAGGGATAGACAGCTTTCAAAGGGAATTACATAGATTTGTGGAGGGTAAGTCTCAACGGCTACTTGCCATAGTGGCTGAGGGGAACCTCCACATTCAGAGGCACTAATCCTCTGAATCCCAGAGCCAGGAGGCAATAACAGGGGAAAGCCAAGGCCTCTATGCCCTGTTGTTGGCCGTCCAGAGGAACTTGTTGGCCATTGTGTGAGACAGGATGCTGGACCACTGGTCTGATCCAGCAGGGCTCTTCTCATGTTCTTATGAAGGCCTCGGCCTCTGCCCTGTTGTTGGCCCTCCAGAAGGACTGGTTGGCCATTGAGTGAGACGATGCTGGACTAGCTGGACCCACTGGTCTAATCCAGCAGGGCTCATGTTCTTAGGAAGGCCTTGGCCTCTATGTCCTGTTGTAGGCCCTCCAGAGCGACTGGTTGGCCACTGTGTGAGACATGATGCTGGACTAGATGGACCACTGCCCTGATCCAGCAGGGCTCTTCTGCTGTTCTTATGAAGGCCTCAGCCTCTCTGCCCTGTTGTTGGCCCTACAGAGGAACTGACTGGCCACTGTGTGAGACAGGATGGTGGACTAGATGGACCACTGGTCTGATCCAGCAGGACTCTTCTGATGATATTTTAAAGACCTTGGCCTATATGCCCTGTTATTGGACCTCCAGAGGAACTGGCTGGCCACTGTGTGAGACAGGATGCTGGACTAGCTGGACCCACTGGTCTGATCCAGTAGGGCTCTTCTGATGTTCTTAGGAAGGCCTCGGCCTCTATGCCCTGTTGTTGGGCCTCCAGAGCAACTGGTTGGCCTCTGTGTGAGACATGATGCTGGACTAGATGGACCACTGCCCTGATCCAGCAGGGCTCTTCTGCTGTTCTTATGAAGGCCTCGGCCTCCATGTCCTGTTGTTGGCCCTCCAGAGGAACTGGTTGGCCGCTGTATGAGACAGGGTGCTGGACTGGATGGACCACTGGCCTGATTCAGCAGGCCTCTTCTGATGATATTTTAAAGACCTTGGCCTATATGCCCTGTTATTGGACCTCCAGAGGAATTGTTTGGCCACTGTGTGAGACCGGATGCTGGACTAGATGGACTGTTGGTCGGATCTAGCAGGTCTCTTATATTCTTTTGCTTCTGTGAGCCAGCTATGGTCATCGGGCAGCCATCTGTTAGGTATACCACTACTTAGAGTGGCCAGTAGAGCCTGGGCTTTTCCCATCATGGCTCTGTACAGGATTCTGCCCCTCTAGCCTGTCCAGGAATGAGAGGGAATCCTATACTTTTACAATACATTAAACAACAACCCAGAGAGGTAGGCAACCCTCTCTGGATTTCAGAACAATAAGCCGCCAGAACCTCTTTGAACTAGAGTCCCCTTCCAGCCTAAGAGCAAGGTTCAGACTCTTAGCTGGCATCTGGGTTTTACACATTAGCACCTCTATCTAGAGATGCACACTTAATTCTTACAAAGGTAGCTCATAGGGTAAGCAGAAGGCACAGGAGTTTAGCCCTGGAACTCAGTTACACATCAGAGACCATTTAAAAACAAGAATAAGTTTTTATTCAACACAGAGCATTGCAATTAGACCATAAAGATTTCAAAATAACAAGCCTAAGGCAGTTTGCCTTAACTGAACGTTAATGCTTCATATTTACCATCTCAGGAACCTCTACAGTCCAGGGTTCCAGGGGATCTTGAAGGGGAAAAAGCCCATTTTTGCACACCCTGTGCTCCAGTTACCAAGCAGGTCTTTGTTCTCTCAGAGACCACATGTCCAGGTGCAATAAACCAACAAGCAGGGAGCAGAGGGCTCACGAACAGGAACAAGAACACGAGAGCATTGGGAATGACCAGTTATAGGCCCATTCCAGTCACAAATTATCTCTGGCCAGGAGCCAATTGCAAGTGGGCAGGGGGGTGGCCAATTCTTGGTTGTCATGGGTGCAAGTGGGGATAGGCTGGATGTTTGGAGACTCCCTCTGCAGTCAGGTGACCCCAAGCTCCAGTTTCCCCATTGGCTACATGACTTTTTGCATGCGACCTAGCTTCCAGCATGGAAGTATGAAGAATGTGTGGTTATATGGCAGGGCTACAAAGTTTCTCCGGCCAAATGTGCAGGCCATATGGCTTCAACAGGAAACAAGGCACAGCCTGTTATCAGAATGTAATCACAGGAGAATGCAGGAGACATTTAGAAATCAATATTTCTATACAGGCTCCACCTCTGTGGATTAGACTCCCTGAAGAGGTGAGGGCACGGTTGCCAGGTGCCTCCTTGCAACTGGTGGGGGATGGGGGGGACTTACCAGGAGAAAGAGAGAGGCTCAGGGGCCACATTGCTGGCGTCACACAGGAAGTGATGTCGTCATGGCCGCAACTTCCGGGTGATGCTCTGTCATTTGGGCAAAACTCTATGGTCACAGGGCAACTAGAATGATAAAAGGGTTGGAACACTTTCCCTAGGAAGAAAGGTTAAGGCGCTTGGGGCTCTTTAGCTTGGAGAAGCGACGGCTGAGGGGTGACATGTGTTGGAAATGCATGTGTTTACAAGGTCTGACAATCCAGCCATTATAGGGTTAACTTGTTTGCCTAGTATTGCTATTGTTTAGACTGACCTGGAAGGGATATCTGGCAGTAAGCCAATGGGGAATTAGCCTGGGAAAAGTAGCTTCTGTTTTGATAAGTGATTGGTTGTTTGTTCCAGGTGACTTCCTTTCCAGGGGTCGAGAAGAAGCACAGATTCTCCATTATCTCTGTGTTAGTGTTGACTATAGACAGCTTAGAAAATGTAGCTGTTAGTGTTATGTTTGTTTGTAGTTATCCCGTGTACCATTTACCCTTAGAAAGAAAGGCTTTTAAAAGCAAAGAAATCTCTTCTTTCCAATAGAGCAAGATCCATTGATAGTCTGATGATTGAGGTTTATAAGATTATGCACAGGATAGAGCTGCTAGGGAAAGAGGTACTTTTCTCCCTTTCTCACAATACAAGAACTTCTTGAGGGCACTCCCTGAAATTGCTGAGCGGTCGGGTTAGAACAGATAAAAGGAACAACTTCATCACCCAAATAGTGATTAACATACGGAATTCACTGCCACAGGAGGTGGCGGCGGCTACAAGCACGGACGGCTTCAAGAGGGAATTAGATAAGCATATGGAGCAGAGGTCCATCAGTGGCTGTTAGCCACAAGGTATAGATAGGGACTCTCGGTCTGGGGCAAGGGATGCTCTGTCTTCTTGGTGCTTGGGGGGCGGGCAACACTGGGAGGGCTTCTAGTGTCCTGCTGGGGATTGAACTTGTGACCTTCTGCATGCCAAGCAGATGTTTTGTCACTGGGCCACAGCATGGAGTTTGTTTTGCGTGTGCATTTCTGGACGAGGAATCTCACTGGAGTTCTGCTGTGCTGGAATCCACGCCGAACCTTTAAATAATCCTTCTTTCTTTATATATAAAGTCACCTATTGTGATGTGGAGGAGTTGTTTCACTAAGGCGTTTGAAAGGTAGTATCCAACCCACCCCCATGATACGCACACTGCACCGTCGCTATAGCATGAGAAAGAATCACATTTTCTCCCCCATGACAAAGATACGACTTGCTCGTCTACAGGGTACAAAAGCACCACACAGTTCAAGGGGTTTATCTGGGAGAGATTAAAGAGCAATATCTGTGGCCTATTATGTGCGGGTGTTTCCTCTCGCTCTCACCGTGCATGTCCATTGGGCTCTCTTTCTTGTTCTGCATCGATTTTGCTCCCTTCAGTGCTCAGTTCACTTTCTGGTCGCTGTTTCCCCAGCTTTTCTGAGAGTGCTCTTGTGCCAATTTTCCTCGTTTCACTTCCAGGTCAAAGGTAATTCAAAAGCATACAGATTCCCTTGGATTCCCCCCCCCAGCCTTTTGCCACCCATCAAAGGTCACTCCCTATCCACATCGAGGTCGTTCCACCCAGGGCTCTTTTTGTAGCATATTAGGCAACACACCCCTAATGTAGCCAATCCTCCAAGAGCTTACAGCAGCCCCTGTAAGAAGAGCTCTGTAAGCTCTTGGAGGATTGGCTACATTGGGGGGGGGTGTCGCCTAATATGCAAAGGAGTTCCTGCTACAAAAAGAGCACCGGTTCCACCCACTCTGCACTTTTTGCTATCCTCCCCCCTTCATTGGTGTACAAGCTCCATTTCCCCCTCATTTAAAAAAATCAATATCTTTTTGACAAGCAGCATGAGTCTAGCAATACAAGACTATTGCTAGTCTCGGATCACGGAATTTTTTTAAAAAATAATAAAACAACAGGAGGAAAGTTTAAAAGGATCTGCACGAGGTTTAGTTCCCTGCTGGTATGGACTTGAAAGGGGGGAATCACAGAGTTCCCTGCTGGTACTGACTTAAAAGGGGGGTCGCAGAGGAGGCAAACGCAGCATTTCCAGTGCAAAAAAAAGAAAGAAAAGCATTTCAGTGCTGCATGCAAACAAAATAAAGGGGGTGGATCGTCAGCGTGGAATGAAATTGACATGAGATGTAAAGAGAGAGAGACACTGGGATAGGAAGCCTAAAGCTTTGAAAACATTTTTTCCCCCTTTAATGCTTCAGTGAACAAAGAGTCTTGGGGGAAACCATTTTGGCAGTCTCTGGAAGCCTAACTTTAAAATGGCAGCTAAGCCACATGGACCTTCTGCAAACTGCCAGCCTTGCTTGGGATCGATCCATTTGGAGGACAGGGTGCAATCCGCACAGGACAGGCTCTAAGCAATTGCCAGGATCATGACCAGCGTGCAGGATCAAATGAAAGGATTACAAAGAGAAAACCATGCAAATCTGCCTGAAAGGGCAGGAAATGAGCATTGCTATGCAGCTGCGCTAGGGCATCATTGAAAATACCCCCCCCCCATTTTCCCTCCAATTTAGTAGCAGACTAAAAAAGCTCTGCAGAGCTTCTGCCAGAGGACTCCTCCCTAGGGATGTGCATTCGGTTCGGAGGAACCGAAAAAAAACCAAATAATGTCTATTTGGCATTATTAGGACCTGCCTTCAGCCGAATCAGATTCCCTAATCTGATTCGGCTGGCCGAAAAGGGATTCCCCGAATGAATACCATATCTTCAGCATCCATTTGGGGAATCCCTTTGCTGGGCGAGGGGAGCCTCCCCGATCCTTCCAGGGCCCTCCCTGGCCCCGGGGGGCCCCCCTCTTCCCAGGCCTTCCCCGGCTTGCCCGCTTTGGCGGGCAGGCCAGGGAAGGCATGGGGCCGAAAGTCATTCGGCCAGCCGAATTACTTTCGAACCGGCCTCCATCGCCGAAAGTGGCATTTGGGGGTCATTCAGCCAACCGAATCACATTCGGCCCGATCTCAGAAGTTAAGCAGCGTTGGCTCTGGTTAATATTTGGATGGGAGACCACCAAGGAAGTCCAGGGTCGCCACACAGAGGCAGGCGATGGCAAACCACCTGTTTGTCAGCCTCGACCTGGATGGCTCAGTCTAGCTGGATCTCATCAGATCCTAGGAGCTAAGCAGGGTCGGCTCTGGTTAGTACTTGGATGGGAGACCACCAAGGAAGGCCAGGGTCGCCACACAGAGGCAGGCGATGGCAAACCACCTGTTTGTCAGCCTCGACCTGGATGGCCCAGGCTAGCCTGTTCTCATCAGATCTCAGAAGCTAAGCAGGGTCAGCCCTGGTTAGTTCTAGGATGGTAGACTACCAAGGAAGACCAGGGTTGCTACGCAGAGGCAGGCAGTGGCCAACCACCTCTGAGCATTTCTTGTCTTGGAAGCCCTATCTGGTTGCCGTAAGTCCACTGTGACTTGATGGCAAAAAAGAAAAGAAAAAAGGCTGGCTCTTAAAATCACATACCACAATATGTCATTCATTTATTTCAAACATGTTTCTGCTGCCTTTCCACCTAAAGAAGGTCCCCAACTAGGGCTGTCAAGTCCAGATTGAAGAATTCCTGGAGATTTTGCCGTGGACCCTGGGGAGGGGGAGTTTGGGGGTGGGGAGGAAAGAAAGCTGAGCACTGATGTGTTGCTATGGAGTCCACCCTCTGAAGCAGGAAGTGGTGGCGGCTACAAGCACAGACAGCTTCAAGAAGGAGAAACATGTGGAGCAGAGATCCATCGGTGGCTATTAGCCACAAGGTATAGATGGAAAACTCTGTCTAGGACAGATATGCTCTGTGTTCTTGGTGCTTGGGGGGGGGCCACAGTGGGAGGGCTTCTGGAGTTTTGGCCCCACAGGTGGACCTCCTGATGTGTGACACAGTGTTGGACTAGAGAGGCCGTTGGCCTGATTCAACATGGCTTCTCTGATGTTCTTATCTCTGGGGCAGTGATGCTCTGTATTCTTGGTGCTCGGGGGGGGGGAGGGGGGGAGGGCTTTTGGAGCTCTGGCCCTGCTGGTGGACCTCCTGATGGCCCCTAGGTTTGGGCCACTGTGTGACACAGAGTGTTGGACTGGAGGGGCCATTGGCCTGATTCAACAAGGCTTCTCTGATGTTCTTATGTCTGGGGCAGTGATGCTCTGTATTCTTGGTGCTTGGGGGGGCAAGAGTGGGAGGGCTTCTGGAGTTCTGGCCCCACTGGTGGACCTTCTGATGGCACCTGGGTAACACAGTGTTGGACTGGATGGGCCATTGGCCCGATCCAACATGGCTTCTCTGATGTTCTTGTAGGTGGAACACTGTTTCTGGGGCAGTGATGCTCTGTCTTCTTGGTGCTTGGGGGGCCACCGTGGGCGGGTTTCTAGAGTTCTGGCCCTGCTGGTGGACCTCCTGATGACACCTGGGTTTTGGCCACTGTATGACAGAGTGTTGGACTGGGTGGGCCATTGGCCTAATCCAACACGGCTTCTTTTGTGTCCTTATCCTTTTCTTAGGGTTGCCAGCTTGAGGTTGTGAAATCCCTGGAGATTGGGGATTGAGCCTGGAAGAGGCTGGGGTTTGGGGAGAAGAGGGAGCTCAGCAGAGTATACTTCCATAGAGTCCACCCGCCAAAGCAGTTGTCTTCTCCAGGGGAACTGGTCTCTGTAGTTTGGAGAACATTATAACTCCAGGAAATCTCCAGGCCCCACCTGGAGCTTGGCAAGCCTTCCTTTCTCAGGGGAACTGACCTCTGTCATTCGGAGACTGGTTTTCATTCTAGGAGAACTCCAGTCCCCACACTGATAGGGTTGCCAACCTCTAGGCAGGGGAAATCCAAAAACAACATCCGTGGCAAAAAATAACGAAGAGTCAATAAAGATATGTTGCAAGCAATGTTCCCTCTAAGCTGTGAAGTCTCGTGAGCAAAAATTCTACTTTGTGAGCTCCTGGCATTAAAACTGTGAGTGAGCGATTTGGCTCCTGCATGAATTAGTTTGCTCTGGAGCCCTCCTTCCTGAGCTAAGAGAAAAATGTGTGAGCCGGAGGCTAAAAAACTGTGAGCTAGCTCACACTAACTCAGCTTAGAGGGAACACTGGTTGCAAAATAATTTACTGTAGTAAATTCTGTAGAAAATGCTCTTCTATTATCGCTCACACGCTAACAAATGCCGGGCAATGTAAACATTTCAGTTCACAATATTTGCTTTATCTGAGCGTGTAGCAATCACAGTTCTCATCAATTACTACTTATCGACTCCTGAAGAAAACATTCCATGTTGAGACTCTAATAACAGAACCCAAGGTCTTCTCATTTTTGGCCTTTAACCTCTAGGCAGGGCCTGGAGATTTCCAAGTAGTGCAATTTATTTATTTATCTATTTATTTCTTCCTTCAGATTTATTTAATTTATTTATTTATTTATGCCTTCAGTTTCTAGACCACTCATCCCCGAAGGGCTCTGAGCGGTTTACATGGTAGTACAGTTTAATTATCTTACTAGGGCCACAAGCAATGGGGGGGGGGGGTCATTACCTAACAGGCCTCCCGCGGTAGGGTCACAGATCTCTTTCGCAGCGACTCCTTTTTGGGGGACGGACTCATTGTGCACGGCAGCACATACTGCGGCAGGCCTCCGTCATAATTGGCTCCGGTCTGTTACCTCGCCCCGCCGCCGCGCTCGCCGATCCAATCCCCGTCTGAGCCGCTCGATTCTCCGCCGCTGATGCCGTTGCCTCCGCCATATTTTTTCGCCGCCACCACTGCTCTGTTGTTCAACCACTTGCCGCCATCAACCGAAGGGAAAGAAGGGTGCCCCCCCCCGCTCTAAGAGCAGGTACCCATTCATCTACTCGCCAGTACGGCTTTCGAACTGCTGGGTGGGCTGGGGTGGGGGATTTACATTCTGCCCTCCCTGCAAGCAGGAGGAGGGCGGGTTGCAACAGCGATTCGAATAACAACTATCCAGACTGCAGAGACCAGTTCCCCTGGAGAAAATGGCCGCTTTGAAGAGGGTGCGATACCACATTAGACCCTGAAGTGGTCCCTCCCCGCCGCAAACCCCGCCCTCCTTCGGGGTCAATCCATCCCCAAAATCTCCAGGTGTTTCCCAACCTGGAATTAGCAGCTCAATGACGTGGAGATTAGCAACCCTATGCTCCAGGCTAATCTTCAAAACGCTATTTTGGCTACAGTGAACTCCCCTTCTCAAAAGGGTAACGTCTGCTTTCCTAATACTGCACCCTCTCCAAAGCGGCCATAGAGTTTTCCCTTGTATGGCCGTGGCCCCGCCCCCAGCGTGCCCGGTGTCATAACGTCACTTCCCTGTGACGTGTACGCTGGGGCAGGGTTCCCCCCCCCTGGGGCCCGATTCCCTGGCGTCGGGGAACGGGCCTCTGGGGTGGGGGGATTTCCGCCCCCCGGGGGGACGTGGCAGCTCTACACCCAGGTCCATTCTGCATCTGGCATTCGCTCCACATTTTCTCAGCACTCGAACTCGTTTCCCCTTTCCTCGGAATATCTATTTTCATTGTGTTGCCTCGGATACTGGCTTCTGCATTGGCTAGTGCCAGCTTGCCATCTCTTTTGTTTTCAACGTTCGTTTCTGCATTGGTATTCAGATTTTCCTGTGGCAGTACTTGCCTCAGCCGTCAGCCGCCTGAGCCAAGTAAATCATGGCAAGGTGATAAATACAGGGGGGGAAATAGGGGTGGGAGAACTGACGGAGATCAGTGAAGCCGTGTCAAGTTTTCTGCTTATCGTTCCCTTCCAATCGGAAGCGGAGGAAGGAAAAGGAGCCACTCAAAACCACATTCAGAGACCTCAGGCATCTGTGACTGCGAAGTCACCCCTGAGCGACCATAAATCTATGCAGGAGGTACCATAAAACCCGATGAACAAAGAAAGTGAAAGCGGCATGCAGTGTAGAGGGAGATTCACCTCCCGACGGGGCTGTGGAAAAACTGCGAGGAAACAGATGGGTGCAGGATCAGCCCCAGCGATGCTTCACCTTCAGTCAAGTTCTCTCCTAATGCTATGAAAATATCAACATGCAGAGGTCATTTCGGGGGGGATCGCAGTCCCCCTGGGTGAGGTAAAGGGGGCGGGGCACATGATGAAGCCCCACCCCTGCTTCCGGCCGCCCCGCTTCCGGCCCTCATTCAGCCAGGAGGAGGCAGGAGAAGAGGGAGGGTAAGTTGCTTCCTCCCTGCCTCTCCCCACCCCTGCCTGCCTGGGGCTAGGGAGGGCCTTTGCGGGGCTTCCTTGCACTCCCGCCGGCCTTGCAGGTCCACCGCCGGGCCCCTCATGGGGTTCGGCAGTGGAGCTGCAAGGCCAGCAGCAACAGCCGGGACCGTTGGGGGCGGGGTGTGTGGCTTTATGACACACTTCCGGTGATGTCAGGGGGTGTGGCCTTATGACACACTTCTGGTGATGTCAGGGGGTGTGGCATATGCTAATGAGTTATGCTAATGAGTTCCCCTAGCTCTTTTTCTACGAAACGACCCCTGTCAACATGTAATAGTTTAAAAGAAAACTGTTATAAGATGATGTATAGATAGTACATGACACCAAAAAAGAGTGCAAATATGAATAGTAATATGTCGAATAAGTGTTGGAAATGTAAAAAAAACAGAGGGCTCCTTTTATCATATGTGGTGGACTTGTGATAAGGCAAAGAGTTATTGGACTGAAATACATAGAGAAATGGAAAAAATTGTGAAATGTAAATTTAAGAAGGAACTGGAAATAATATTGTTGGGACTTAAAATGGAGGAAGTCAACGTGGCAAAAAGAACATTGATGTGGTATATGATTACTACTGCCAGAATGACGTATGCTCAAGCTTGGAAACAGAACAGAGTCCCTGAAACTGGGGAATGGATAAAGAAATTACTCCTTATGGTTGAAATGGACAACATGACAAGGAAACTTAAGAATTTGGAGGCGGAAGAATTTTTTGAAGGCTGGAAAGATTTTAAAGAATATTTAGAGAAATACTGGGATGTAAAGAACAATTTGATTTGCTTTGATAGTTACCAAAAACTAAATGATAATAGAATAAGGATAAATGTATAAGAATATTAGTTGATATATAAGTTACTTATAGATTGTGAACAGTGAGAAAGGGAGATATAAAGAAAATCTAAGATACGGGCGGGAGGTTGGAGCACTGTGGGAAGCCAGAAGGGAGTGGGGTATAGTAGAAAAGGATGTACGATAACTAATTTGATATATGTGTAACTTTTTATTATGTCCACCCCCTCCCCCAAACCTGCTTATCTGGCTCCAAACTCTGAGGGGTATTGCATTTCAAAGGCCGGGCAAGAGTGATTGCCAGCTCCCCAGAGACCATCTCCAGTAATTAGATTCGACTGATAAGACATCAACCCGTCATCCCAGACGATTAGCAAAGCGTCAGAGCCTCACAAAGTATGTTGGACAGGAATCCTTACATGCGGTTCGAGTGATGGGGGGAAATGCAAAAATCACTACCTCGAGGACTGTGTCTGCATGGTAGGCCATAAACGAGAACCATGCGCGGTTATGGCATATAAAACAAGATCACAGGGGAAAGGACCGGAGGTACCACAATAACTGCCGTAAAACATCTTGTATATATTTACCCAAATCATTCTTCCTTTAACCCAGCGAGGCGCTTCACTCCCACAAGGGTTGTTTTACAAAAGCTATTGCAGATTTTTTTACACCGCTGGCTGTTAGAAATACCTTCTTGGGAGAGTTCGTGGAAATCGGATTATGAAAACATTGAATTTCCCCCTTCCTCTCTGGTTGAAGGACCCCCGTCTGTGATAAAATCTGAGGTTTATTAGGTTAGACGTTTCTTCCAAAACACCGCCGCACGCCTGTAATACAAGCAGACTTAATGCAGCCCGGATCCGAAGCGTGTTTCCTTGGGAGTAAGACGGAGTGAGCTCCCGTCTCTAGTTCCAGCTCCTGCCAACCTAGCCATTCGAAAGCAAGAAATTGCAAGTAGATAAATAGGTACCACTTCAGTGGGAAGGTAACAGCGTCCCGTGCACCTTGGTGTTTAGTCATGCCGGCCACATGACCACGGAAACGTCTTCGGACAGCGCTGGCTCTTCGGCTTTGAAACGGAGATGAGCACCGCAACCCTAGAGTCGGACTCGACTGGCTTTCGAGCAAGGGAACCTTTACCTTTTTAAGCTCAACAGTAGTGTGTGCATCTTCCTTGATACCCGGAATTTTGTTGCTCTCCTAAAATTGTGTGGCTGAGAAGTTCCACCTAACACAGCGGGATTGACTTCTGAGTAAACGTAATTAGCATCAGGTTGTAAAAAGATCTGGAAATCCTTGGCTCGGTCGGCTTCATTTTAGAAGGGTTGTTTTTGCTTGTTAGGCTAATGAAGCTGAAAGGTCAAAGCCAAACTCAAGGGAAGACAGGAAAGCTCTATTTGAAGCACCCCTGGTGTGTTCACAGTATTTAGAAATGTGAAACTCAGTTATGAGGGAGAAAGGGAAGGGGGGAGGTACAATTAATCCCTCCATGCCTTTTTTTATTTTTATAGTTACTCACTTCATTTATACCTCATCTTTCTCCCCATTTTTATCCTCACAACAACAACAACAAGAGATTGGATTTATACCTCGCCTTTCACTCGGAGTCTCAGAGCCCTTACAAACTCCTTTCCCTTCCCCTCCCCACAACAGACACCCTGTGAGGTAGGCGGGGCTGAGAGAGCTCTTTCCAGAACTGTCCTTGAGAGAACAGCTCTGACAGAACGATGGCTTGCCCAAGGTCATCCAGCAGCTGCAGGTGGAACAGTAAGGAATCAAACCCGGTTCTCCCGGATTAGAGTCGGCACACTTAACCGCTACACCAAACTGGCTCTCCTACACCAAATTGGCTCTACCCTGTGAAGTAGGTTAGGCATACGGATGCCAGACTGCAGGTGGGACTTGGGGATCCCCTGGAATTACGGCTCATCTCCAGACTACAGAGATCATTGTCCTGGAGAAAATGGATGGTTTGGAGGGTGGGCTCTATGGCACTGTGCCCATGGAGGTCCCTGTCCTCCCCAGGCTCCACCCCAAAATCTCCAGGAGTTTCCCAACCTGGATCTGGAAACCCTATCCCCTCCCCCCATCCCATGATAGTGGCCAGGGAGGACCTGGCAACCTAGGCTAAGAGTGTGTGATCAGCCCGAGGTCACCCAGAAAGCTTGGATGGCAGAACTGGGGTTCGAACCGGAGACTTTTGCATCATAGTCCAACACATTAACCATTACACCATAGATCAAGATGGGTACCCATGTTACTCTGCCCGTAGCAGTAGAAAAGAGCAAGAGTCCAGGAGCCTCTTAAAGACTAACAGCATATGTGGCGGGGGAGGAGCTTTCAGGAGTCACTGCTCACTTCTTCAGATACAGGTAGAATGTGGGTCCATCTGTCCTTATATCTTGGGGAGTGGAGTGATTTCAGATGCCGAATGACATTAGCAGGCAGATGACAGTAGCAAGTGTGATTAGATTAGGTGTGCTATGCAGACGGGTAGCAGGCATTGAGAAATCAGCATTGGTAATGAGACAGAAAACCTAGGTCTCAGTTCAGTCCAGAAGGATGCACTGTCCTGAAGTTCATTATCAGTTGCAGTTCAGCAGTCTTCCTTTCTAATCCCATCCCCTGCCACATATTTTGTTAGCATTTAAGGTGCTCCTGGACTCTTGGCCTTTTCTGCCATTACACCATACTGCCTTTTGGAGGAATCATTCACAGGGCTTTCTTGCAGCAAAATGTCCCTTTTGGATGCTGGCAGTTCTCAAAACGTTTGTTGCTTTGGTATCCCCTTTTCATAATTTTATCCCATTTTGACCCCATTATTTATTTATTTCAAACATCTGCAGCCCTCGACCTGACTCGGAGCAGCAATATCAATGTATCCATGCCACTTCTACGCAACGATGTAGAAATAATGCTGGGAGCGGCATTAATTTTTTAACAGGAAACATTCAGAACAAGAAATCAGTGTGAAAATAACGGGTTTCCTCTGCATAACGACAAAGTAAAATCACACTGGAGGTTTTGGAGCCAAACCAGCAGGGATGAGGAGTTTGATAGCATCCCAAGTAAGGAACAGGGATGAGCACAAACTGGGGAAATGCAGTTTTGTTTGCGGTTCGTAGCTGATCCACAAACCACACCATGTACCTAACTGAATCGGGAGCTCTTTCACGAACCGAACCAGACTGTGGCTTGTGGCCCTGCAAACCCTGTTGAAAGGGACAGCAGTCCCTTTAAACAGGGTTTGCAGAAAGCCAAGAAAACCGACTAAGCGGGTGGGGAGATGCTCCTCACCGCACAGCTGTTTTGGGCTGTCCTGTGCAGTCCCTTTAAACTTTAAAGGGACTGCACAAGACAGCCCAAAAAGCTGAGCTGCAGGGAATGCCTGCCAGCTGTTTAGCTGTTTCTGCAACTTTTGTGCAAAACAGAAAGCAGGGGGTTTAAAGGGACTGGGAGTCCCTTTAAACCCTTGCATTCTGCTCCATCCATGAACCACCATGACCCACACAAAGTGCTTTAAACGTTTGTGGAATTTCATGATGGGAGACCCGTCACGAACTTCTGTTCGTGAAGCGCAAAAAGGGCAAGATTTGTGACGAATTTTGCTTCCTGGCTCCGTTTGTGCCCATCCCTAGTAAGAAAGCATCTAGGTAAGAGGTCCCCAACTTTTTTGAATGAATCACAAAATGCCAAGGAGCAGTAACTCACAAAGTAACTCATCAACGTTTCAGGCCAATCTCTGTTTAACGGGATGCTTTTAAATCTGCACAGTCAAACAGAAGGCATGTTGGGCACAAGGTCCACCTAGCTCCACCCACTTTCTATAAGCCCTTGGCGAGCACCAGAAAAGGTGGTGGCAGGCACCACACTGGGGGCCTCTGATCTAGGCAGACAGTGCTAGTCAACCTCACTTGACCCAATATTCATTGATTTTTCTGAATGCTATTTACAATCATCAGAATGCCATCGGAGACATCCCATAGTGGTCCTTGCCCGATGGTCCTAAAACTCCAGACTTTGGCTCCTCCTATATCCCAACCACCAATCTGTTTTGGTCCACCTTCCATACAAATCTATAGGGCGTGTACACAAACTGGCCATTAACCCGTGGAATTCACTGCCGCAGGAAGTGGTGGTGGCTACAAGAACAGACAGCTTCAAGAGGCGATGGAGCCACTACATGATATGATTTGCGGCTTAGAAGACCAAAATAACTCTTTGAAGATATGGAGCTTGCAAACAGTGATGGAGATGAAAGAACTCTTTGCACGCGCAGAAGATGACGGAGAAGATACTAATATGGACTTACTAATTTCCGACTACATTGACTTAAATGAAAAGCTTTTTATTTTGGAATACTAACAGAATACTAACCATTTATAACCCTCTCTCTTGGGATTTTAGTCATAGTGTGGGTTTTTATTTTCTGTCCTTTATCCCGGGGTAACTTTTCCCTTCCCTTTTTTCTTTTTTTGTAGGGTTTAGGTGTAACAAAAAACAATAAAGCTACCCTGTTCGCAGGGGATTAAAATAAAAAAAAAGAGGCGATGGAGCAGAGGTCCATCGGTGGCTATTCACCATAAGATGTAGAGGGAACACTCTGTCTGGGGCAGTGATGCTCTGAACATAAGAACATAAGAGAAGCCAATGTAGGATCAGGCCAATGGCCCATCCAGTCCAACACTCTGTATCACACAGTGGCCAAAAATACCAGCTGCCCTCAGGAGGTCCAGCAGTGGGGCCAGGACACTAGAAGCCCTCCCATGGCTTCTCTGATGTTCTTGTAGGTGAAACACTCTGTCTGGGGCAGTGATGCTCGGTCTTCTTGGTGCTTGGGGGGCAGCAGTGGGAGGACTTCTGGAGTTCTGGCCCCACTGGTGGACCTCCTGATGGCACCTGGGTTTTGGCCACTGTGTGACACAGAGTGTTGGACTGGATGGGCCATTGGCCTGATCTAACATGGCTTCTCTTATGTTCTTGTCGGTGAAACATTCTGTCTGGGGCAGTGATGCTCTGTGTTCTTGGTGCTGGGGGGGGCAACAGTGGGAGGGCTTCCGGAGTTCTGTGTGACACATAGTGTTGGACTGGATGGGCCATTGACCTGAACTAACATGGCTTTTGTTATGTTCTTGTAGGTGAAACACTCTGTCTGGGGCAGTGATGCTCTGTCTTCTTGGTGCTTGGGGGGGGCAAGAGTGGGAGGGCTCCTGGAGTTTTGGCCCCACTGGTGGACCTCCTGATGGCACCTGGGTTTTGGCCACTGTGTGACACAGAGTATTGGACTGGATGGGTCATTGGCCTGCTCTAACACGGCTTCTCTTACATTTTTATGTTCTTACAGTAGCCACCAGCCATTTAAAAATCTATCAATATTTGTTTTAAGGAAGAATCTGCTGGCCTTCAATAGCCACGGAGGAAGCATCTTTATTTATTCGCTTCAAAAAAACAACAGCTAGAGATATTTATAATGATGCATTTGACTTGACACTCATAATCGTACTCCCCCCCCCCCCAGTGTACCTGCGAATTTTTTCCCAAGATGATTGTTGGCCACGGAGGAAGCATCTTTATTTATTCGCTTCAAAAAAACAACAGCTAGAGATATTTATAATGATGCATTTGACTTGACACTCATAATCGTACTCCCCCCTTCAGTGTACCTGCGAATATTTTCCCAAGATGATTGCTGAAATGCAGTGGCAGAGAATTGCAAATTTCAGTGTCTGCTGTAGCAGGTGTGGGCGGGAAATAGGAGCTTAACCCTTTCCCCTCGAGCTATTTCCAGGCTGTAAATGCCTCCCTTTCACCTGCTTTCTAACCTCTGGGCAGGGAATGCATTCTTTCTTCGGCAAGTCAGCTGAGGAAGAAGGCATTTTGGGTTGGTAAAATGGCCCATGGGGAAATTTAGGGAGGGGCCGTGGCTCAGTGGCAGAGCATCTGCTTGGCATTCAGAAGGTCTCAGGTTCAATCCTTGGTATCTCCAGTTAAAAAGATCTGGCAGGAGGTGACGTGAAAGACTCTCTGCCTGAGACCTTGGAGAGCCGCTGCCAGTCCGAGTAGGCAATACTGACTTTAGTTGCTGTAGATTTTCTGGGCTGTACGGCCATGGTCTTGGCATTGTAGGACCTGACATTTCACCAGTGGCTGTGACTGGCATCCTCAGAGGTATCACACAGAAAGATGGAATACTCTCTGTGTCAAGGTGAGAAGAAAAATGGTAGGCAGGTAATTTATATCTACTCAGGAAGGTGGGGTGGGGCTGAGTCATTACCTTGTAGGAGTTCCCCAGGCTGTAAAC